>NC_081428.1:24385841-24533720 GCF_949786415.1 Peromyscus eremicus | reverse complement strand
TGTAAGGATGTGTGTTTAATTGTGTAAGGATGTGTTGTGTTTGTTTCACCTTGACTGCCTAAGGCGCCTGATTGGTCTAATAAAGAGCAGAACAGCCAATAGCAAAGCAGGAGAAAGGCTAGGCGGGGTTGGCAGACAGGGAGAAGAAATAGGAGGAGAAATCTAGGAAAGGGAGGAACAGAAGAAGAGAATGAGGAGAAGGGAGGACATGCCTGGAGCAAGAAGCCAGGCAGCTGACAGCCAGCCAGACGCGAGAATCAGTGAAAGTAAGATATACAGAAGAAAGAAAAGTAAAAAGCCCTGAGGCAAAAGGTCGATGATGAGAAACAGGTTAATTTAGCTTAAAAGAGCTAGCCAGAAATAGCCTAAGCCAGGCTGAGAATTCATAACTAATAAGAAGTTTTGCCGGGTGGTGGTGGCTCATGCCTTTAATCCCAGCACTTGGGAGGCAGAGCCAGGCGGATCTCTGTGAGTTCGAGGCCAGCCTTGTCTACAGAGCGAGTTCCAGGAAAGGCGCAAAGCTACACAGAGAAACCCTGTCTCGAAAAACCAAAAAAAAAAAAAAAAGTTTCTGTGTCATGATTTGGGAGCTGGTTGTTGGCCCCAAAAGAGAAAGCCTGGTGCATTCCATTGTGTGCCGCCCCCCCCCCCCCCCCCCCCCCCGCAGTGTTTTATGCACAAGAGTGGCATCATTAAATATGGAGAAGAAAAAACTGAAAACACTCTGGGTTTGAAAATATTGGTACAAGAGAGATAGGCATAGGGTTAGTTCACTGAAGTGACTGGGTGTTATTTATGGACTTCCCTACCCCTTCTTCAACCTCTACCTGGGTTAACTGAATCTGCCACTAGGTGGAAGCATCTAATTTGATTGATTTTTTTTTTTTTTTTTGGATGTGTGAATATACAGGTCATTATTAGATTTGTACATCTAAAAGTACTTTGATTTCAACAGATACCACTTACCATACTCTTTGACTTATCAGCCTGCAGAACCATGAGCTAAGGAAACGTCCACTCTTCAATTAATTAACTAACCCCATCAGATTCTGTCAGCCTAACAGATGGTGATTTTTGACATCAGTAAATGTACAGTGAGACTCCTGTACATAGGGAGAAAAAGACTGTCATAACAAAGTTCTGAAAGCTCATACATAGATTTTGACTACATGCATTTCATAGTTACCATGTTGTTAGGGCTTGGGAGGCTGAGGCAAGAGGGTCATGGCAAGTTTGAGGTCAACTTGGGCAATATAGAGAGTTCTAAGATAATCTGAGCTATAGAGAGATTATGTCTCAAAAAATACACGTGCATATATACATGAACATGCAACATACACAACTAGTTATATTCTGTAAAATGATTAGTATGTAATCTTGCCATTAGTTTATGTGTATAAATATTGAGGAATCATGGAATGTTAGGGTCTTCCTCTTACCTCAGAGCTGATGCTGGTCTCAGGAAACCATAATTACTGTTGTGATCTGTATTGCATATGTTAATGAATAGGAGCATGTAACCCCAGGATATGCCATGCTAAAACTTTGATATGTTTCTGAATGCCGCAAAAATCTATTTATTTATTCATCTATCTATCTATCTATCTATCTATTTATTTATTTATTTTGAGGCAGGGTGTTTCTTTGTAGCTTTGGCTGTGCTAAAGTTCACTATTTAGACCAAGCTGCCTTCCTTTATTTCTTTCCAAAGTCATTTTCTACCTCTCTCTCTCTCTCTCTCTCTCTCTCTCTCTCTCTCTCTCTCTCTCTCTCTCTCTCTCTCTGTCCTATATCTGTATCTGTAGCTGTCTATATGGATGAGTTCTTGAGTGTAAATCCTTTGACTTATGTTGTAGTTATGATCCATTTCTTACCAACTTTTGGCACTTGGTATGGAACCTAGGGTAACTGTGCTAAGCATTTGTTATACCGTGGAGGGATTCTTCTATACTTAAGTATCAGATCCTGTGTTCCTGCCTTGGATGAACTTTTTTTGCTACTTGAATAAAAAATATATGCAAATTATATATACATTTTATATATATATATATATATATATATATATTAAAGTACTGGAGGAAGTTAATCTGTTGCTCTTACTCTTTTTAGAATTTTATTTACTTTTATTTTATGAACATTAGGGTTTACCTGTATGTATGTCTGTGTGAGGGTGTCAGGTCCCCTGGAACAGGAGTAACAGACAGTTGTGAGCTGCCATGTGAGTGCTGGGAATTGAAACCGGGTTCTTTGGAAGAGCAGTTGGTGCTCTTAACCTCAGAGCTCTCTCTCCAGCCCCAAAGATTTATTTTATTTTATATGTATGAGTATTTTGTCTGTATATCTATGCACCACATGGGTACCTGGTACCCTCAGAGGTCAGAAGAGGGCATCAGATCCCATGGAACTGGAGTTACAGACAGGTGTGAACTACTATGTGGGTACCAGGAATTGAAACTAGGTCCTCTCCAAGAACAGCCAGTGCTCTTAACCACGGGGTGTAGCTAGAGTTTTCCTGCCTGGCCCACAGTCAGGACAAATCTGTCACCCGCAAGTCCCACAGCCGCTTAGACCCAACCAAGTAAACACAGAGACTTATATTGCTTACAAACTGTATGGCTGTGGCAGGCTTCTTGCTAACTGTTCTTACAGCTTAAATTAATCCATTTCTATAAATCTATACCTTGCCACGTGGCTCGTAGCTTACTGGCATCTTCACATGCTGCTTGTCATGGTGGCGACTGGCAGTGTCTCCCTGACTCAGCCTTCCACTTCCCAGAATTCTCCTCTCTCCTTGTCTCGCCTATACTTCCTGCCTGGCCACTGGCCAATCAGTGTTTTATTTATACAGAACGATATCCACAGCAATGGGGCCATCTCTCCAGGCCCCCTGCTCTTACGCTCATGTAAAAGATAACCACTTGTGCTTCCATGACTGGAATCATTAGTTTCTTTCAAGGAAAGAATAGATTGTTAGTGAATTATACTAAGGTAAGAAGGGTTTCCAAAGGCATGGCATAAATATAAAAGGTAACACATAAATGAAAATACAGAATCAATAGAAAATTTATAGATAGAACTAAATTGGTCAATGGTAATACAAAGGGACAGGAATGGACCACAGGTTCAGTTATAATATTGAGAGGCTTTCAGGGCAGCACATAGCCAAGAAGTTTGTTGTCAGTCAGGTATGGTGGTACATGCATATGATCCCAGCACTCAGAGGTTGATGCAGGAGGATTGCTCTCCGCTCCAGACCAACATAGGCGACAAAGTAATTTCCCGGCTACCCCATTGTATATAATTAAACCCTTTCTTATAAAAAGCAAACAAAATGTTGTCATGTTCTTTACCTGCAGCTTTATAGAAGAAGAGTAACTTGCGTATAATCCCAGTAATACACAAGACAGCAGTGTCTCAAGAGATCTGTCGCTCAGAGTTATATGTCTTGGACTCTGAACTGTCTAACTAAGCACAAAAGACTAGGCAGTGTGGAGGCAGCCTCTCAGGTGAGGCCCCGTGTAAACACAGACCCCAAACGGTTCCCAGTCCTTTTCCTTTACATATAAGGTGACTCTTCATAACTCGGAACAGTGGTGTTCAAGATGCACGGTAAAGGATTGGTGACACATTGTTTTCTTGCCATGGCTGTGACCTTTATCTTCTACTCTTATGTGTTTGCTGAGTAGTTCTAGTACATGTATCTGGTCGGCTCGTGATCCATGCATGCAACACTCAAGTTTGAAGAGCCAATCCTATTTAAATTATGGATTTGAAGAAACACGGAACCAATTAAGTAAAATAAACAGGAGAATAAAGATAGGTCAACACACACACATACACATACACACACACACACACACACACACACACGCACATGCATACACACATACATATATATACATATATATATGTATATATATAATTTTTGGCAACTTATTAAGGCCTTATTGAATCCAAATCTTTATGTTATCTTTCACCAGCTGGTAGAGAGGTCAGCATTACCACCGTGTGCAACATCACATGACTAAGGAAACCCCAGCTACGTGCTAGACTTTCCTTATTCTTCCTTTTATTTGCTGCTAGGCACTGTGGGCTATGGAAGATACTGACATTTAGTTTCTGTAGTCATTACACTGAACAGTGAGTAATACTGTTATTTCTCCATAGCAGCATTTTTCACTTTTCTCATTACAAATATGCGATCCAAACATTTTAGTCTGAAAATACTTGATACAAGCTTACTTTCAGATCTGTTAGTATTGTATTCCCCCCCCCCCCCCCCCCCCCCCCCCGTGCGCGCACACTCTTACTCTCATAATTACTGTTTCTTCTTAGAGCAGGAAGCACTTGCCTAGAAACTGGTGGGTGGCACAGGCTCATACTGCTAAAATCATGCGGCAGACTACTGAGCTTCTCTGAGAGCTAGCTCTTGTCATCCTTGTCCTGTGGTCCCTCAACAGTCTCCATATATATTATATATATATTATATATATATAGTATTATTATGTATATAGTATATGTAATATATGCTCAGCAGATGGAGGCAGGAGGATCAGGCATTCAAGGTTATCCTCCCCTTTACAGTGAGTTCTTGGCCAGCTTGAGCCAAGTGAACCTCTGCCTCAAGGAAAGTGTCTAGATAAAAAGAGGAAAGAAGGGCATACTGGTTCTTATCTTTGTGTAACTACAAATACAGTTCTTACGTAAGTCATTTTATCTGCTCAGATTCCTTTTCGGTTCAGGCACAATCGGGAGGGCCGCGGCTAGTCTTTCTCAGGCATGTGGCCCGTGCAGGACAGACCAGAGCTGGACTGGAAACTGTTTCATTTTAAATCCAGATGACTGCAGCCTCTTTATCATGGAAGGAATGTCTGTGGGTAAATGGAGTTTGGGAGATGAGAACTAGACACTTGGCTTTTTAGCAGCACCATTTTTTTTTGATTCTCAGATCAACTCTTTGTCTTCAGGGCCCCATATCTTGCTCTCATTCCCATGTTAATGAAACTGCTAATTTACATTTGAAGGGCCCCAAACTCGCCAGGAAAATTACTAATCAAATTGAACTTTCTGGGTCTGATTTAATTTGGTGGCATTAGTAGACATGCCTTGGACTCTTGGGGAAGAATTATTGAATGCTAATTTTAATTTGGTTGAATATAATCTAATATAAAATTCTACCTTGAGCAATGGAAAATTAAATTACAGTATTTGTATCTGTAAATAGGAACTTTCTGTCTTTAGTACAATTTTTGTTTACTTAGGTTATGAATAAATTCTCAGATAATCTATGTTTAAGAGACAGAAATATTTACAAGGTTACATTATGTTAGATAAAAACCTAAAAAAGGAAATCAGCCGTGAGGCCTTGGTAGGAAAACCATTAAATGGGGCTCCCTTCACCTGTTAAGCCCAGCTGTCCCTACTGAAATTCAGCTTTGTTCTGAGAATGGTGTCTATGAAAATCTTAGGAGGAAACTCTAAACTGTTGGTGACGGGAGTAGCCTAGTTTATAAACCGTGCAGTAACCAGGATCAGGTATCAGTGGACAGATTCAAGTCCCTTTCTCCTCTTTCATATATTCAGTTTGGTGGCATTTGGTAAAACTATCTATCCCTTTTCCATTGCCAAGCTGACTAATCGGCTGGTGTGTTGACACCATCTGTCTGTCTGCAGAATCCAAGGCCGCCACCCGAGTTCTGGTTCAGTTTTCAGTAGACGCACATTCCATTAAGTCTTGTATTTTTTTCTTCCTAATTTCCCAAGTTTAATATTGTGAAATCACAGTGGAATTTCCCCTTTTCTCTTTCCCTCCCTCTCCTCTCTCTCCTCCCCCATTGTCCAAACATAATTAAATTAGATGTTGTTTTCAGGACTGTGGCATCTATACATGAATAGAAACTGTTACATTGGACTGTCATTTTACAGTGGAATGATAGAGCATGTCTGAGTTCTTGGGTGGATCCATAGCACAAAAAAAGGAAGAAAAGAAATTGAGAGGGAGACAGGGAGAGAGAGAGAGAAAGAGAAAGAGAGAGAAAGAGAGAGAGAGAGAGAGAGAGAGAGAGAGAGAGAGAGAGAGAGAGAGAGAAAGGAATTGTATTGACCCACGTGTGAATATATCCATAATAAATACCTTGGATTTAGGTAACTTCCATTATCCAAGTAAATCCAGTTCTTAAACACAATCTCCTCAGTTGTTGGGTGACAGTATTTTCTCATTGCTATGATGAAATACCTGGTGGAAGAGACTCAGGAGCAGAAGAATTTACCGTGGTGTGCGATTTGAGAAGAGAGATAGCCTTTCATGGCATGAAAACATGGTGGCTGAAGTCTGAGACAGCTGATTTCGTCATGTACGTGTTCAAGACTCAGACAGAGCGAGATTCGTGGGCTTAGCTTGTGTTCTCTCTTTTCCCTTTCTTTGCTTCCAGAACCCACTCCTACCAGCACACCCTCACAGGCACACCAAGAATGTGTTTCTACCTGGTTCTTCATCAGGGCACACATACAGTGACAGTGAATTTTAAGTATTGCAGCAGTGTAAAAAAAACAAAAACAAAAACAAACGGAAAAAAAAACCAACTTGATGACATAAATAATTTTTTCACCTGTAAGCAGTTAACAATTTAGTTAGATAAATATTATATAGATATGTGATAGTTTAAATACAAGATGTAGATGAAAACATATTCTCTCTCTCTCTCTCTCTCTCTCTCTCTCTCTCTCTCTCTCTCTCTCTCTCTCTCCATATGACATATATTATATTGGGCAGGCAAGGCTTCATGGAAGAAGAGGATGTAAATAGAAATGTGAGAAAGTGGAGAATTGGAGAGCTGAGAATGGAAAACTCTTAGCAACATCTTTGTGAGGACACATTAGAGAAAGAAAAACTTTAGGGCAATTAGTATATTAGGGTTATTTGTTTCACTAATGAAGGAAATCCATTCAGTAATGAAAAATACATTGATTCAATATGCAACATTACAGGAAACACATGGGTGAGATCACACTTAGGGACTAAGGAAACCAGTAGCTAAATGCCATGGATATATTTCACCCCTCTTCCCTCTACTTCTTTTGTGTTATTATTTCATTTTTCTACCTTGAAGACAGTTCATTCTCAAACAAGAGCAAACATCATGCTTGGTGTGTGGGCTACAATATGATAACTTTCCCTTGACAGCTCCTGGTTGG
Source organism: Peromyscus eremicus (assembly GCF_949786415.1). NCBI lineage: Eukaryota > Metazoa > Chordata > Mammalia > Rodentia > Cricetidae > Peromyscus > Peromyscus eremicus. The sequence continues at coordinate 24,526,526 of NC_081428.1, read as the reverse complement.
AAATTCCCTGGGAAGGTTTCCATTGTCCCATTGCACAGTCAGTCCTGTGTCAATAGTAATTGATGTAACCAGAGTGGTTACATCACTCTGGTCCACTGTGGCCTAGGAAGAGAATCTATTATTAGAGATATAACTAGGTAAGGGTTTTCCTACTGCCCCCCACCCCCCCAAAAAAAACCCAAAAAACAAAACAAAAAAAACAACAAAAACCTAAAAAACCACATACACACAGAAAACAACACCAACAATGAAACACCACTGTGTGGGTAGTTAATATGTATTTGAGGAAAATCTCAGTTTGTTACTTAACAGCTGAGAAATGAATGATTTTAGTGATCTGAACTACTCAAAGATGCTGAATTGTGAATGAAATGAGGACTGTCATTACCAAGCCACGTGTCTAAACTTAGACAAGAATTATGGGTTAGTTATAAGCTGAACAATAGGCCAAACAGTTTTATAATGAATATAATCCTCTGTGTGTTTATTTGGGACTGAACGGCTATGGGATGGGCAGGGACAGAAACTTCCACCTACATTGTCCTTCACTCAAGTACAGATACGGGTCAGGACCCAACTCTAGTGAGTATTCCTCAGCAAATCCCACTGTGTTGTTTTGTGTTGGTCACTACAGTTTTGAAATGGAATCACTCTACTGTTTCCCAGGTTAGTTTCCAATATCTGCCTCAAGAAATGATCCTGCCTCAGCTTCCCAAGTATTGAGAATGCAGGCAAAGGCCACTGAGCCCGGCTAATTTTAACTTAGAATACCACTTCTGGAAACAAAATACTGTACAGTTCTCTAAATGGAACATTCTCAAGCTGTCTCAAGGTAAACTAGTAAATAATTCTTGAGGCTTATGAGAGAGGCTATTGGTAGAATTATTAAGGCCACTCCATGTGGTTAAAAGGGAAGTTTATTTTGTGGGGTAACTTACAAGTGAAGGGATAGGTTACAGGGTCTGGGAAAGGTGAAGCACAGTCCAGTGGTGTTCTCTGGAGAACTCTGCTCAATCTACCTCCAGCGTCCAGGGTCCAGGAACCAAGAGAGCTGGCCCATCCCGATCTTGGGTCTTCAGGGGTCCTGTCTCAGCTCCGCCTTGTAGGTGTGACAGTTACCGAAGCCTCAATGGGGGTGGTACTTCCAAGTCAAAGCTGGACCAGCTGCCCACTAAAAGAGGCAGCTTAGTGATTGTACAATGTTGCTCCTACCCGCTTTTCAAAGTACAAATGTGGGAAGAATTGCCCTGTTTGCCTTGTGAACAGAGATATACTTTTGGCATTATTTGGGAAGTATTCAAACTAATCCTTTGCTTAAAGGAGAAATGAAAGGAATTCTAAAACATGGAGTATGGCCAGATAATGACAGTGAACTACATGACCGATGGCTGTATTCCTTGCTGTGAATATTTATTAAAGGGTCATGCACTAGCCTTGGCAATATTCTAAAGGCCTTACAATGTCAGTATAAAACATTAGATTTTTATCTACTCATGTCCACGCGTTGCTAGATACTCTTGTGTTACTGCCCAGCCGTTGGCTTTTGAGAACTGTCTTAGGCAGGCAGGTACAGCTCTCTCAAGGTTCTTGAGTAGGAAGTAGGGACCCAAGGTCTGGACTGCTTAACCACTTGTTCCCACATTTCATGCTAACTCATTGCTTGCCTCAGGAACCCTATTTCTCTACATTCGGTTTTCTTGGTCGTTTTTGTCACATCTCTCCTTCAAGACTTAGGAATTGGAATTTTCGGTTTGAGTCCTGGATATTTTCTCAAATGATTCTACTCTGTACCAAATTTAGGAAGTACATATTTGTTCTTTCCTTGATCCCCATTGTTGCCACGTGATATATTATGTTTATATCTACACCAACAAGTGAACACCCAGAGTTACTATGGGTGAGATATGGGGAGTGGAGTTTGATATTCAGATGATGGAGTCCTAGATTCTTAGATTGGGATTGTTGCCCAGGTGTGGGAAGGTTGCCTAGGGTGCTGGAAGGCCTGGGTGTGGATCCTAACCTATAGTAATGATAAACACAGAACTCGAGTGCGTTACTAACTAACAACTAACTAACTAACTACCTAAGTAAATAACTAACTTTGGGTGAGTCAGGGACTGTTGTTACTAGTTTCTTCATAGCCAACAGGATGGTCAAAGCATCTTGAGGTTTAAGATTATTTTAATATTTCTGGAAGATATTTGCTTCTTATCTTGCAAAGATGTTTTTGGTAGTTGTAATGATTACCACATTGATCTACTAGTCTGTTTCTTTCATGTTATAACATTGTTTGAAGGTTACGCATGCATGAACAAATCATTGAGACCTATTTCATTCTCATTAGGAGGTGATAATGAAATAGTACTGACGCCTTTAGCTTCTTCCTTGGCTCTGCTTTCTTCTCACTCCTCTCTTTCTCCCTTCCTCCAATTGTTTTGTTTTTCCTTTTTTTTCCTGTCATTGTTTAGGCCTTTTATCCAGACTGGCCTTACTTTGTATTTGAAGATAACCTTGAACTCCTAGACTTCTTGCCTCAACCTCCCAAGTAGTAGGATTCTATGTGTGAACCACTCCACCCTGTCTGTTTGGTGCTGGGGATCTAGCCTGGTTTGTCCATGCTAGACAAGAGCTCTACCAGCAGAGAGTTATACCTTTAGTTGTGTAAAGGAATCTGCCTTGAATACACTTTACAAATTGTGATATTCAGTTAGTATATTTTGAAGGTCAGTCCCAAGTGATAAAAAAAAGCCATCCACACCATAGTTTTGGGTTGTGAGCCTAGCCTTTAACAGCTGAGCCATCTCTCCAGCCCCATCCATATCTTCATGCTGTGTAGTATTGTGAATGAGAATATGCCCCAGACTATTTACCTAGAATCAAGGGAGGGGGATGGAATGGAGGAACATTATGCAAGCACATTATCTCCAGTCACTGGGCTCAGTCATCTTTCCTTTATATTTTAACCGGAGAGGCACATAGTCTCACAAATGCTACAGAGGTATGGACACTTGGACTTTGCTCATTCAAACACTGTTGTGTTATCAATAATGAGAGAAAGAGAAATCCTGTTTCAGTAGTTAGTGTTAGTATATTACCATTTCTCTTTTCCTTTCATTTTAGTCTTGGTCCCTTCTTCTCTGCTCTTGTTTTGAGAAATAAAATATAAACAGACACACAAACCACCTACAGAACATTCTCTTTCCCTAGGTGTCTAAACAGATTGAATTTAAAAATGACAAAAGTTTCAAATGACGAGAGTATTTGTCCAAACTCTTGTTTTAAAATGAAATTGTGCAATATTTAATAATAGTAATTTAACTCTGTCTGCGACACCAAATACTTTAATTATTGTTTGTTTTTAATTTGATATGCAATACAAACTCACATTTGTGTCCATATGATTTCATATAGTATAATCATTTTAATATGCTTGGCTCCTTTTTTTTTTTTTAAGACAGACTTCAGAAACGTGAGGCTTTAACTCTCCACATACACCACTGAGGAGACATGAAATGATCCTGGGCTCCCCAATGGTAGATTAAGAATGTACAGCAAGTGGAGCTGACCGTAGATTTGGGGGATTTTTACTGTGGTGGTAGGCGTTTTCTCATGTTCTGATCAGGGAAGTCCACAAGGTGCTATATGAAATTTTTAGGCGGTTAGCAAGCCAATCAGTATGTGACTCAAAAATCATTACTGGAAGAAGAAAACTAAAATTAGGTATCCTTTCTACTCCTGTACTTATATCATGGTCCTCTGCCATGTGTTCCTTCATGCTCACTGACTGTTGGGACTGGATTTTTCATATCCAAATTTCCATAATAGTTCAACTTTTAGTAGCCATCCATCTTGCTGAATAGAGTTAGCAATTAATTACATTGTTTTTGAGGCAAATCATATTTTATCAGTTATAGCATACTCTTTCTGTATTTTAGGGCAAGTGTAGTGTATGCAAGAATGGAGGTTAGCTTCTCAAACATGATGTGGTGGCTAATTTATGTCAGCTTGACACAGGCTGGAGTCCTCTGAAAGGAGAACCCCAATTGAGAAAATGCTTCCGTAAGATTGGGCTGTAGGAAAGCTTTTGGGATATTTTCTTAATTAGTTACTAATGGGGGAGGGCCCAGCCCATTGTGAGTGGGGCCACCCCAGGCTGGTGATTCTGGGTTCTTGTTAGAAAATAGGCTGAGAAAGCCAGTAAACAGCTCCCCTCCATGGCCTCTGCATCAGCTCCTGCCTCCAGGCTCCTGCCCTTTGAATACCTGTCCTAACTTCCTTCAGTGATGAACAGTGATGTGGAGGTGTAAGCCAGATACCCCCCCCCCACACACTCCCCTGCCACCAAGTTGCTTTTAGTCCTGGTATTTCATCACAGGAATAATAATCCACTTTATGGACTTTGGATTTAGAGAATTTTCACGATTTCATGTATGACATGAAAAAAATGTCAGTCGTTTATTAAAAAAACCCTCTAAGTCCTCAGATATTCTGACCCATCTTTTCTTCATCTGTAAATATTTAAGAGTAGGAGTGTCATGGAGACTCATTAAGATAGACTACAGAAAACCTTGGTGCCCAGTTGTGCCTGCTGTAAAATTCATTTTTATTTACCTTTTCAGGAATGAAACATGATCTAGGATTTATTGGAATATCATGTGGTCTAACATTTTTTCAGGCAAAAACAGATATGGTGGCACATCATTAATGTAAAACTTTATAATTTGAAAATGGTTATTCTTGCAAAATTGACTTAGAAAAAGGCTCCCAAAAAAGAGTTGAAAGACTAAAGTTTGAGGAATTTTGATTTTTTTTTTAATGTGTGTGTATTTTACTTTTTTTTGTTAAGGAGTTTCTTTTGTCATTTAAAAAGTCACCTCTTATTAATATGTATTTCCTCCTTGTCTGTACAGCAACAGATTTTGCATTTGAGAGCTCCTTATGGTCCCACTCAAGGACCTTGTTGATATTCAAAGCTCTTATGAAGTTGACATATCAATGTGGTTTGCCTTCAGAGTTCAGTCTCATCCCTCTTTAATAAGCTAATGAGTAAATCTTGAAGGAGCTCTTTAGATATTTTTGTAATGGAACTTCCAAAAAAACAAACAAACAAAAATCTCTGTTAAATACAAAATGTTGATTTTGCTTTAACCACGGTTTCTTTGACTTAAATAAGAAAGTTCATCTGTTTGGTTTTCTAGTCTCCAAATGCCTTTCAGATCTGTGATGTGCTCATGTTTGGAAGAAAAGAGCAAGTAAACCTCCAAAGAATTGTATGTGTAGTTCCAGCAAGGTTGAGGAAATTAACTCCTCTCTCTCCCTTGATGATACTTCATCCAGTATCACCCTAATCCAAGAGTAGTTATCCGTTTCTTCTAAGATAAAGATGAAATATGCTATATTATGTGTTGAAATATTTTATTAGATTTATGATTTTAAAAAACAATAATAATGTTTTAAGGAATTAGCTTCTTAAAATTAAAAAGGCACTAAAAATGTAGCTCATTGCTAGAAGTACCTAAGACAACTATGTAGAAAAGGGATGGAGTGAGTGTGTGTGTATGCGCGCTCACACTCATGCATGCACACTTCCAGTGAAATAAGGTGTAGCAGAGGCCACATGGCAGATATAAGAACATTCTCACTTCCCAAGTTCTGTCTAAGCACTGGGAAAACCATTCAGTGTCTAGTTTTTCCCCCATTCTTGTAGAAAGTGAAAGAGAGAATGTTACATGTAAGGGCAGACATCTAATATATCAGGAGAAAGATAGCAGGACTGTAGTTACAGGCTAGGTTTGGCCTGAATTATAGGAGCAAGATAGTGAAACAAGAGCCAAGGTCCAAGGATTGGTTGGCAGTTGGGAAAGCCACATCATCGAGGAGAAGCCAGTAGGTCCCATGTGCATAGATATCACCTGCTTGGAGGAGGCAATTCTTAGGGTTCTATATGGTCTTAAAACATGCACATAAGGGTTTCAGTGTTTCTAGCAGCCTTCAGCCATATTGACAGAGTAGATTAAAAGAGAAGTAAATTTAAAAAAAGCCATTGAGAGGAGGAAGGAAACGGGATATCTAGTATTTATTACACATGTGCCTGACCTCTGCTGGGTCCTTTACATCTGGCTGTCATAACCATCCTGCGAGGGAGGTGCTGTCATCCCAGCTTTATTTCATTTTATAGATGAGGAAATTGAGAACCTGCTGCATAAATTTACCTAACAAGTATTAGGATCTGGCTTTAAACCTGGGGAATAAAAAACAGTGACTTGGATGCAATCATGAAGGCAGCTAATTCGTTTACTATAAGATCCATAGAAAGATTATGTTCCACGAATGTAGCATTTGTGCAGGGGAATTAGTTGATGCCTAATGGTGCTTTATACAATGAAATAATTTATTTTCCAGTCCATTCTAAATAGACAGAGCGCTCTAAAATGTTGATTAAAAGGTGCCAATGCTACTTAAGTTAAAGCAGCATGTTTTCTTATCAGAACTCAGCTGTTAAACAGAACAAATTCATATTTCCTGTTAGAGAGAAGCAGTCTCTCCTCTTTGGATTGGAACAGAAATGAACCACATGTTCTCAAACTAACATGTCCACCAGGATAACTTCGGGTCCTTTTTAAAAACAGGTCCTTTTGTTGGGCTTGGTTTTACATCTCTGTGGTCCCAGTTCCAGACTCAGAGAGTGCTGAGGCAAGATGTTCCCATTTGAGGGGAAGGGAGCTTAGGATCCAGAATGAAACCCTGTGTCAAAAAAAAGACCCTGGTTTGATTCAGTATGTTGGGAGTGGGGTCCTGTGACATCAGAATTGTTCCTAAGTTTCCACCTCTGCAGTTTACGGTTAAAGATTCTGAGGTAGAAGTTATGGCTTTCATTGTGATGGATGCCAGCATTTAAGAGTCCTCACTACAGACTGAGGTTTTTCCCTCTGCATTCATTTTCACATAATTGATGAGGATATTGTTTCACATAGTAGACTCCAGTTGCATGTTTCCACTTAAATTAAATTAATTAAAATAAAATGAAATAAAAGTTCAGTTTCCCATGCTGAAGAGCCTCTCGGGACTGGTGCCTAGTGTACCAGAGGAGCATAAACACAACATCACTGAGGACAAGGACGTGCCCTTTGACAATGCCAGATTACATTTTAAGAGTCAGAGTTTTAAAGTATTGGTAAGTAGTTTAAAGCTGTCCTTATTTAATATGAGCTTATTCAAGTAGGAACAGATATTCTCCTTACAGAATTATCTTTCCTATTGAAAATATTTCACATGTAGGAACAGATTTCACACGTTTTTATTCTTATCTTTTTAATGAAAAAGCATGAATATGGAAAAGAAATTACTTGCATACTTTGGACTTGACTTGAATGGTGCCATTTTAAGACTCTAATGTGTAAGAGATTCTCCCACTGAAGACCAACCTCTCTAAAATATTTAATTTTCTCAAAGTAGTAAGTACCTTGGTGGTTTTATCACTATGTAAGAGCAGTATTAAAGATGTCTGCAAGAATAGACTAAGCTCCTGTAAATAGACTCCAGGGACATAACTTTATGTATACATACGATAAATTGTGTGTATTCTACATATTTATATGATGTATATGGAATTTGCATTAAATCTTAGATGCAAATATGCATTTTATTCTCATTTTCATGAACTTATTCAATATGGTTTGTAAATTAACTGAAATTGTCGTAAAACAATTTCAGAAAACATATAGTACACACTACAACTATTGATTATATCTTGAAACATAATACTTGAAATAGTAAACACTGTGGGAATGAGAGAGGAAAAAAATCACCTCCACAATTTTTCTGTCATGTGTTGAGCCTCAAGTTGGTTTTAAGCCATTTTTAGAGTTCTAAATCAAACAAAATACACAAAGAAACCCTGATTTCGTCAGTGCTGATTGCTGCCCTAGTCACACACATATTTAGAATAAAAATAGCCCTGAGCTGCTTTTCTTTTGGTGCTTTTGACCCCTTGCCCCAGAGCCCGGGTACCTAATTTTATGAATTTGTCCTTCAAATGCTACTTTTGGTTTTTATTTTTCCCCGAGTTGCCTCCTGCTGGACCTGCATGGGATGGTTAAGTCATCAGAACTTGCCTCTTTTCTCACCTCCCTTTGTCTTGCCCAGCCGTGAGGTGTCCCTAGAGAACACTCTCAGCTGCTCCTTCACTTCTCCAGATCGCCTGAGAGAATCTGCACTGCATTCAGCTCCAATGCAAAAAGCCTTTTTGAACATGCCTACACGTCTAAAGTTTGGCTGAAATTTGTATTTCAACTCCGTTCTCTTGCTAGCCGGCCCATCAAATAACTATGTTGGATTGATCCTCTCTATGTTATTTTTGCTCCTCCTTTGTATTCCCCACTTAAACATCCTTTCAACTTTTTCTGAGGTTGAGGACAGAATTGTTTCTGCAGAATGTTGTTGAATTCCTCCCCTCAGCACATGCAAATGAGGTGTCATTGGGATAGGATAGGCTGTTTGTGGAGGATCCAGATGTGATGGGAGTTATTGGCTTGAGCGCTAATTCAGCCTGTCTGTGCTCTTATAGAAAGGGAGAGGCTTGCACAGAGAAGTGCAGACACAGGGATGCCATGTCAGGTTCAGAGGCCTGAGTTTACGGGTGATGCAACTGAAGACATCACACAGCACCTGGCAGACACCCAGAGACTGGGGTGAGGCGGAGAGCAGATTCGCCGTCATGTTAGGAAGAGCCAACCCTGGTCCCTCCCTGTTCTTGACAAAGACTCTAGTACTGTGAGGCGAGGCACTTGCATTGTGCTTTGTTATGGCTGCCCAGTGATTTCCTTTTCTGTATGTTTGCTGTTAGTGCCATCTTTAAAAATCCAGTGGCCTTTTCTGCAGCTGGATTGTCTCTTGAAGAACATGTAAAAGTGGGGTCTGGAAAGATAGCCCTTTGAAGAGCATGGGTGTTCAGTTCCTTGTACCCATGTCTGAAGGCTCCAGGCGAGCTAACATCCCCTTCTGGCCACGGTGTGCTCTGGTATGCATTTGTGTGTACGCTCACTCACATGTATACCCACTCAGACAAGCACATACACACACACACACACACACACACACACACACACACACGTCAAATCTTTTTTTAAAAAGAAAGCAAATATATTTCTGAACATAGAACTTCAAGCAATTTTAGCACTTAAGGAACTTTGACCAGCCCAGAACCTATCCATGCCTACCTGTGCAGCCTAAACATCTTTCCCGGTTAAAAAAAAGAACCTGGTTATTTCACTTCGTGTTTTATTCTTTTTGTTAGAGATTTGGTGTGTATGTATTTCACTTTTGGTACATCCCCACATACTTCCTGGACTCTGAGCTTTTGATGTATACAACCCTTCCCAACTTGTAGACTCTCAGGTTTCTAGGTACTGAACTCCTAGACTGTAAAATATTGAAGGACAGGTTAGGTTAATTATTCCTACCCTCTTGTCAACACTATTACAAGATAATACAGATAAAGTATGAAATCTCATTTACATAGTGCCTGGTATGTGACTGAAGGATGCCAAGTCCTTAATCATTTGATGGTTACAAGTACTACCTATTGCTTCCCCACCCCCAGCTCCCTTCTTCCTTGCCTACCTCCATCCTTCTTTGTCCCTTTCTGTCTGTCTCTCTTTTAAGCAGGCCTTATATATTCAAGGTGGGCCTCATACTCATTATACAGCTGAGAATAACCTTAAATTTAATTGTCCTGCTTCCACCTCCAAAGTAAAGGCTTTGTTACGGGTATGGGCCATTTTGCTGTGTTTATTTGGTGCTGAGGACTGAACCCAGAGCTTTGTGCACACTAGACAAGGATTTTTCTGAACTACACTCCCCAACCTCACAGTTCCCCTCCGCTTTTCGTTTTCTCTCTTTTTTTTTTTTTTTTAGTAATATTAATGTCTGCTGAAACACTTTTCAATAATAAATAACTCAAACCTCCTGCTTGGACAAGCCATAATAACAGGTGTTACTTCACTTCATCTGTGCGGAGGCCATGTCGAGTGAATGGTAGGTGTGAAAAGGTTTAAAGTGGGAAAGCAGAGAAGCAGTGTTGCATGGCAACGGGTCTGGTCCTTCCGTTTTGAGCTCAGCTCTCCACAACATTTGGGAGGTACTAAGCAGGTTATTGACCCTCAGAGAGTTTCAACATTCGCCTAATCAAAAGTAAAGGAACTTCCATTTCTTGAGATTAAACCCTCTTCTGAAACATCACAGTTTTCACGTGACTATACATCCCAAAGAAGCTTGCACCGACTTTCAAGAATCCCCGCCCCCCCCCCCCCCCCCATACTTTCGAGCTCATTCTCCACAGGCTAGGAATGTGTTATGGTTGCTGGGTGAAACATTTTACTCAGAATCTTGTGTGCATGGCCTTGAGAAGAACAGTGTCCCGATTCTAGCCAGTGGCTTTTGTGTCTTGTCAACTCTGATCAAGTGTTTGCACTCTGCTGATGAGTTTTTCTTTGTCTGGACCATGTGAGCGTTGACAAATTTATCTGTTCTTATTCCAGCTTTTACATGCTGTGTTAACTTCATTTTATGGGTGAAGAAACTGACCCGTGAACTTAGGTTAGCAAGAGGTGGAAATTTAGAAATTTAGGACCAGAAGAAAAGTTCATATGCTGTGACTATGAACCCGTCTTGTCGTTCCCCCCCCCCCAACCACCATGATGAAGCATGATGTGTTGTAGTTTTCCTAAAATTTACGTTAATTTTGAGGGTTAAAATTTTTAGGTCTAATGAGTATATTCTTTGAGTGCTGGGATGGATGCTGTTGATTTTTTTTGTGTGTGTGCCTCTGTTTCTCACCTGTAAATTGAGAGTAATAACAGTGCCTACTCTAGAATGTTATGGAGATTGTAAGAACTAAAATATTAAGTCAATTAAATTATAACTACAGGTTGGATATTTTCTGACTTCTCATTTAAGATTAATAAGATGACTATAAAAATATTTATTGTATACTATTGAGACTGAGAAAACACTGTCTACTTTTACTAATATTTTTTCTGTTTTTGATATCTATTACTGTTTTTTGACACAAATATGTAGAGTACTGTGTGTTAATTCTATACATGTATAGCATGTATAGCTATCAGTATAGTTAATTTTTTATCTCCTTAATTAAAAAATGTGATTAGCGTGTGAACATTCTGTCTATTTATAGACTATAGTGTAATGTTCATTAATATATACAGTATGTTCTGATCTAATCTAGGTAATTAATGTTGCCATCTCCTTCAAAGTACTTTATGTTTGGAGACTGTGAACTTCTCACTTGTCATTTCTGATGAAGGTTTACACTACATTCTTTTTAATTTTTTTCTTCAAAATTGTTTTTGAGGTTATAATATAATTACATCGTTTTGTCTTTACTGTTTCTCCCTCCAAACCCTCCCTGCTTTGCTCTCTTTCAAATTCCTGGCCTCCTTTTAAAAATTTTTTTTATGTGTGTGTGTGTGTACACACACACAGATACTACCTGATTTTTATATATACATATATATATATGTATACATATATATGTAGATAGATAGATAGATAGGTAGATAGATAGATAGATGATTGATAGCTAGGTAGATAGATAGGTAGGTAGATAGTAGAGACAACCTGCTCAGACCGTATATATGTATGTTTATGTACATTTTCAGGGCTGATCATTAGTATTGGATAACCAATTGGTGTGTCCTTCCCCGGAGACCACTATTTCTCTTATTTGTCTGTAGTAGTCTACAATCTTAAACATATCAATGCAGTGATACCCAGTGAAGCAGAGCTATGAAACACTTTTCTGGGTCACACAGAGTGACAGTGTCCTCTTGACCATTTCCTGGGTGTTCCGTGCTCCGTGAGAGTTTCCATTCATTTTTCGGTGTCTTTTCAAGTTTTTGATTTGGCCTCAGCAACATCCACAACCCTTGTGTTTCTGGAAGCTCGTCCTGACTTTTGCTGTGTCAGACTTGCAGACAGACAGGCTTGTTTATTGAAGATGAAGGTGGAGGAAGTGCTGGTTCTATGGGGATGATGGTGTCCAGTTGGGGACAGATGACTCCTGACTGCTGTTAAAGCAGCGTTTTGTGTGTTACCAAATAAAATGACCAAGAACTCCTGGAACTGGTGTAAGTTTTGCCTTGCCTCTGCATGAGACTGTGAGATTGTTTTATTTTCTCTTTATATAAGTCCATTTAGTTATGTAAATCTAAAATAGTTGTTTTAAATGTATATATTTGTATTAGCATATTATTATAAATATGTACTTGAATTGGAGGGTATTTGCAAATGTTCCTTTTAAACAGTACTGTCATTTGGGCTAGTCTGCCCTCACCCTCCACCCCCCTTTCTGCGTTTGTGTTTATCCTTTTTTTTTAAATGCTAGGGATTGAACCAAAGCCTTGGTCAAAACTAAGCATTGCTCTACCTCTGAGCCCTAATTACCTTTCTCACCCCCACTTCCCCAGACACATGTCTGGCTGCATTTTGAATTTCCACATCTGTCTGCTTCCTTTCTGCCCATCCTTCTCCACTTGCCATACACTTTTGATAATCCTAGGCTGTACCATTTAATTTCAGAACTGCCTCCAGTTGAGAATCAAAGTCAGATGAAAATAATTATGTAAACAAGACTATCCATAAAAGTGCTCAGACTGAAACGTTGTACTTTCTATGCCTTTAGTATATATCAACAGAGATCTTTTAGGGTTTATGATACCCTTGTGGAGTATTTACATGCCCTATAAGTACTTGATCACAGCTCTAGATGGAAGCTCTGGGGTTTTGTTTTCTCCCTTTATTCGCAGTACTAATTATAAGCCCCTGTGGTCCTGTAAGGTTTTAGATTCATTCTATTCTCGGTTGGGCCAACCACAGAATATTCACTCAGTAACTACGTGTTGAGTTGAAATAAATGGATTCCCATGCATTGTTTTACTTTTTTTTTGTTTTGTTTTGGACTTCCACCATTTGACAGCCATTATTCTTGTGGTTTCCGATTAAACCATAAAAGAAAACAAACAAGTAGAAAACTAAGCACTGTTTTCGTCTATGTATCGCTGTACTCACGCAGTGGGTAGGCTAGTTTATTCCTATATGAAAACTACAGAATATCAAATCTTACGGTAATACAGCAGCCTTTTCCCATTATCCATTGTCTTTCAGTGAAAAATGTCCTTATTTGGTCAATAGGACAATCAAGAATTTCTGATTTTTAAGTCAGGCATGGTAGCCAGATGATGATCCCAGAACTTGGAAGGCAGATGTGGGCAGACTCTTACAAGTCTTAGCCTTTTCTCCATAGCGAGATCTAGAGGAGGCAGGGCCTAAACAAAGAGACATCCAAGAAGCAGACAAGCCAGCAAACCAAAAGGACTTATGGTTATTTTCTTTTCCTTGCTACAATTATTCATTGCAGTTTAAGATGTAATTCCTTTTTTCTCTTCAAACAGATGTCCTAACAATTTTAATATGCTTTAAATTGTTTTATATGATAATAATTTTGTACTAGTTACCGTGATGCATTTTTCTCCTTTGGAGCTGTGAGGCAATACTGTTCTTTCTTCCTAGTATTCCGTCTGACTTACTAGGGAGAGAGACTACCCATTCTAGGTTTCTTTTTAAGTTGACTGAGACGGGACAATAAGGTTCTAATAACTGATTTTCCTGGAGTGGTGGAGACTAGGAATTAGCTTGCACTGTCATGGAAGATAAGTGAAATGATTAGGTCTATTTGATGCCTAGAGAGAAGAGGCAATTGATAGCTGTTAATTGGTTTAAATCCATATCCAGTCTTTTAATTCCCAGTGGTCACACAGGCATGACCCAGCAACTATGTGCCTCAGGGTTTGTGACCCTCATTCAATTCCTCTCATATAGATCTTCCACCTGGCTAGCAAAGCCTGCTTTTGTAAGTTCCTTGCTTTTCCTCATTCTAACCATGTTGCATGTTTTGCATGTGGAACTCCCTTGTTTAATTAATGCTCATTAAGTGGCACAGGAAAAGTTTTTTTTTTCCTTTTTCCTGTGGTCACTTAAATGATTAGTGTGGGTTAATATTAGTACATGTACATGGTTTAAGTGCGTGCAGTGTAGTTCATGTATAGTTGGTGTTATCTCTGGATTGGAGATCATCTAAAAAGACAAAGGTCCTAGTAACACTTTATTTTAGAGCCTGCTACACTCTAGCACAGACCTGGGGAAGGGGAGACATTTAATGTATATTTGTTGAGTAAATAAGTAAGCACTAAAGAGTTAGCAAAGATCCCATTTTATTTTCTTGATTCCCGCCTCTGCTAACTTGTTCCCGAGCACAATTTCTAAATTGGAGAATTTCTTTCTGAATACAGCAGCAGAATATTTGGAAACATCGTAGAATATTTGGAAAGTGGAGAAACTTATAGAGAGAAAAACATAAACTATCTACTTTTTCAACAATCTTTTGAACGTCAAGGTTACTTTTCCCAGATCTTTTTCTCTAGGACTCTCTTTGCCTGTGACTTTTTATTTTCTCTGGGTCTTTAACTAGAATGGAGCAGTTTACACCTCTGTTCACACGTGCTGTACACCACAAGATGATGAATACATGCTCTATCTCCTAGCTCACAAGTACTGTCTATTCTGCACAGGGCTCCCAAAGTGGATGGTCAGGGAGGGGGTCCACTATCTTTTCTCTAGCTATTCAGAGGATCATTGGCTCCTTGGTTGGATGTTTGTACATACCATGTTCTAAACTATTTAAAAATGTGTCTGGGGTTGCCCATCATTTTCTACTTCTAAGTCTTTTGACAAATTTATTCAACACATATTTATTGACCTGATGTTTACAAGGTGCTGTTCCCAGGGCTGACAGGAATGTAAAAGTATTTAAATTATGGTCCAACTATTTATAAGCTAAACACCAAAAGTGCTTTATAAACAGAACTGATTTTTGACTTGTTCCCTTCAAAATTATGAATTAAGCCACTCTCATGGACAAGTATTATATTCCCTCTCAAAAGGTTTATTATAGTACAGCATGAAAAATGCATGTAGATATAATATTCTCCATGAGATGTTCTTACAAGTAGAAGAATTTTGAGGGAGTTTATATATTTGAATTAAAAGATACATATATATGTGTATATATATATATATATATTTGTATATATGTATTATCATAAATTTTTTAATTAGGTAAAAAAAGATAATTTTTTATTTTGGAATCATTATGTACTTACTCTTTAAAATAAATATTACAACTTTTAAAGTTTTTGTTATTATTTACAATTTTGATTTTCTTTTTTAGTTAACATTAAATTTTCCCATGCTGAATGATATAGATGCTACCTCTCATCACTTTTTATTAGCATATTGCCTAAGAACTACAAAATTGAAAACCAACACACAATGAAAAAAAAATTTAGAAGAGATAAGAAAGGAAAGTGTACAATTAGTTTGCTAATGTGTGAAAAGATATTCTTAAGAAATTCTTGTTCGTGTCAAAATTACTGTGTTTTTACAGAGTGGAGTTGATTGCGTTCCTATAGGAATTCCTCAGTAAGCCCTTGAAAGGGTATTTTAAGAATTTTGTTTTTTAGAAATCTAATTGTCTTTAGACAATTATCCTTAAAACAGCAGTTTCATATTCTTATTTTGAAGACATTAACCTCTCATCTAAAATCAGAGGTTCTTTACACATGACAGGTATGAGTGCTTCAAAAAGTAGAGTTAGTTAAAAGCTCCAGTTTTACTACTTCAATTGACTTTTAGATTTGGACTGTTACTGAATTATTTCGATAATATACTTATTCTATGAAAATGTAATGCGGCTCTTTAGTGAAAGGACCGGCTAGTTTAACTTTACATGATGTTTTTGAGACCTTTACTATGGTTAAATTATTGTATGTATTTTTAATTTTTTATGTACTTCGCATTTGTGACTTGAGAGCATCTTTTGGACATATGAGTAAGATTTTTTTTCAGACTATTCTTTCAAAAGTTTTAAGGTGACAGAGGTAGTTTGCTAGACAAGATTTATTTATACAGTCATAAGTATTCCTGACTGGCCAGTTGGATAGCAAAATCTGTCAGTTGAACCAAATATGTCACCATCTGCTATTTCTATAGTATATGTAAATAATGAACTGGAAATTTACATTGATTGCAATACCATGCTATTTTCTATTTGGTATAGACAATCCAAGATGATTACTAACTATATTTTCATTGCAATAAAAAAAAATTCAGAGGACCACCCATACACTGTTTTTCACAGTGCAAGATGTTTTCAGAATCCATTCTCAAGAAAATCCCAAAGGTCCATTTGATCTTAACAACTGAAATAGGCCATAAGAGTTTAGGCTATACTCTATATTATACTTCCAGATCTAGATATCTTGGATATTAACATTCACTGTAATGTACGGACTTAATCTCTACTTTAGTGGTCCACAAATTTTTGTATTTCTTATGAAAAGAAAAAAATGAAAGACACCATGACTCCTCACCCAGTAGTATTTTCAAAGCCCTAGTATCTCCATTTGGAAGCAATACATTTCAGTATGGTGATATTTTATTTGTACTAAAATGTGATTTGTATGTTAATAAATAAAGTTGCACGGGGGTCAGAGCTATTAGAGCCATAGCAAAAGCTGGGCGTTGGTGGTGCACGCCTTTAATCCCAGCACTTGGTAGGCAGAGCTAGGTAGATCTCTGTGTGTTCAAGGATACAGCCAGCATTGGAGACACATGCCTTTAATCTCAATACCAACCATAGAAGACCTGGAGGTCTGTTCAGACAGGCAGTGACGAGGCAGTCATGTGGTTGGATTTACAACCAATGAGAAGGCAGAACAGAAAGTATATATAAAGACAAAAACACAGGAAGTAGGTCTCTTGGCTGAAGTGGCTAGCTGCAGCAGACAGGTAAGACTCTTAGCTGTGATCTCTTGGCTTTCTTTTTTGCATTGGTTCTGTGTTTCTTATTTAATAAGATGGTTGGTTACATCTACATTTCAGTACTCAGCATGCCCATTTGGAGTATTTCCTCCAAGGAACAGAGGTGCTTTATGACAGGTGACTTTGGGTGGTCAGCATGTTATGTTTTGCAGGGAAATTGTCAGTTGGCTGCACTAAGTGCTTTTTGAAATGATTGTTTTTGTGTGTGTGATGTGCATGCGTTTGCCTGCTTGTGTGTGTGAGGGTGTGCTCACACGTGCTTGTGCATTTGGAGACAAGAGGTTGCTCTGAGGTGTCATTCTCCCTGAGATCACTATTTTGGCTAGAGCGGCTGGCCATGGAGGCTTGGTGATCCTCCTGTTTATGCCGCATCCTATTCTGGCCCTGGGATGACAGGGGTTTACTGATGGTCTTGTCTTTTCCTTTGGTGTCGGGGATCAGAACACATGCTCACGCCTGTACAGTAAGCATTTTACTACTTTTTCCCCTAGTCTCCTTTATTTGGTTTGTCTTCTCTCATTTTCAAAGATGTTTTATGGAAATTGTACCAGAATCTTCCAAGAACTGTGCAAATTAAATTTTATTCGGAGTGTAAGTGTAAACTGAAGCAGGGGGCTAAGCTTCATCTACAATATTTCTTCCAAATCTGGAGGAAGAAATTCTCCTGGAATTAGTAAGAATGTTGCTGTAACTGAAAGATGGGGAAGGAGATTATGAAATCAAACAGTGGTGCTCATGCAGCTTCCAAAATTTCAAACCCATGTGTCTATGTAATTAGTTTTTTTTTTTTTGCATCTGGCATTATGCTAATGAATAAAATTTCGATATTATCTTCCCTTCCTTTTTATAAATGCAAAAACCAGTTAAGCAATTTATCCAAGTCTACATAGCTAACTAGTACAAGATTTAAACTCAAGTAGTTGAACCCAGTCTGTAGTTTAGTTATTTTTTATACACATGCTGAAATAGTTCACAAATTTTACTTTAAGCTATTGTATTCTAATTCTAATTACTATTATTATTATTATTATTATTATTATTATTATTTTGGTTTTTCGAGACAGGGTTTCTCTGTGTAGTTTTGGTGCCTATCCTGGATCTTACTCTGTAGACCAGGCTGACCTCGAACTCACAGAGATCTATCTGGCTCTGCCTCCCCAGTGCTGGGATTAAAGGCGTGCGCCACCACTGCCCGGCTCTAATTCTAAATTCTTATACGATTGTTTTTCCTAAATTCACTGGCAAATATCCTTTAATGAATTTATTTTGTTGTTATTTGAGAAGAGATCTCACCATGTGGTCAAGTCTAGCCTCAAATTCAAAATGCCTTTTCCTCTACTGCCCGACCACTGGGATCATGGTGCCAGCCTCTGGCTTTAATGCCATCCTTGCAAATATTTTCTGTCCCTCTTCATACACTTTAGACTGAGACCAGTGATTTTACTCATAGTTCTTATGTAAGCAAGTGATGGACGGATTGATGGATAAGACAACAAACACATTTGGATCTTTAAGATAAGTACACAGTGTGACTTAGCATTTTGCAGAAGGGACACTTACTATTGGTACCTTTACTAGATATTTTGCTAAGGGGAAAATGGAAAAGAATGAAGCCAGAGGAAACTTTCATCCTCTATAGACCCTGCACCCAACAGCCAGGGTAAAGTCCCAACTGAGGCCATGCCTGCAGCGAGTACACTTGGCATCTCTTCAGTGTCTGCATTATTAAAAGTGGTGCAGGGTTGGGGGGCTCAAAATTATTCCTAACATTTAACCTACAATATTGTCAAGCTTTTCCCCATCTCTAGGGAAATAACAGTTTGATGTTGATGATAAAGGGATGTTACCCACACAGTAGAAACTCTCTCCTGGAATTTCATTTTGGCGCTGCTTTGCTGATCATGTGAGACAATAGGTCTACCAGCGCACTGAGCTAATTCTTGGCATTATTATAGACTTTGCTTAGGAGAGGTTTTTTTTCCTTTCTTTCTAAGTGATCTTTTTAAGGTTTATAACCAAGAGAAAGTGGAGGAAATGAAGAAAAGGCCACAACTTGTCCATCATGTGGTTCCTTTAATACATCCCTTCCCTTCTATTCACTATATGTAATACAGCTGAGTGTGCTTATTCTTTGTAACACAGTGACTGTTGTTTTTAATATTTATTTCCACAGCATTGAGTGTACTTTGGAAATGTGTATGACTCCTTAGTGGATAGGCATCAGTTAATTGGTTTATTTATTTGAGTGTTTTATGAGATAAGATCTTACTACGTGGTCAAGTCTAGCTTAAGACTCTGATGGCTGTTTCTTCTACCTCCTGTACTTAGCAAGCAGTGGGTAGGCGGGGCTTCCTTGGCTTTGGGGAACATCTCCTAGTAGGAAGAACTTCTGAGAGGAAAATTATTGGATTTGTGATGATCGGGTGTGTGTTTGTAATGCAATGAAGCTTAGGCCAAAAAAAAAGTTAAGTGGTGAGGTTTCTCTAAAAATACAAATATTTTTACAAATAGAAGCATGTTGTCAAGGCAATTACATACATTTCTAGCCCAGCCTTGGACAGATGTCACCAAGTTTGTCTATTAATATTCATTGCGGGTCTCTCAACTACTTAATGGATTTGTTGCGGTGTGAGCAACTTTATAAGCATTTTTGTTCTTTGATATGCTTCAGCAGGAGAATTGAATCACTGCAAACTTTCTGATATCACCTATGAAAAATACTAAAGAGGAATTTGGAGGCAAGCAGGGATTTCTTTATACGATCGTGGTTTTCCTTCTGTGTGCTGAGGAACGGACTTGAGAGCATAAATAAAAGACTTATGGCAAATACTGCTTCTAGGCTGGAGAGAAAAGAAAAATAAAGAAAATTATGCACAAGCCTGAATAGAATCTCAATAGGACCAGTGTCTCTGGAATGGATGCTCGTTTGGGTTTCTGGAAGTAATGTCTCAGTAGGTGGGGGGAGAGTTTACATCCAGCTAGGAGTTTGGGTCCTTCCCCATAAATCCCATGTGACTTTGATGAATTTCCCTGAAATACTTAGCACTTACGTATATGTCTCCTTCCAGCTGTGACTGTGTAAATATTTAGATATTTCGGTCACTCTTGTTTATATTTTATCTTCCAACTGGGCCGTTGTTGAAGGAATTCTGCCCTGGCCTTTTCTGTGGTGCTGATCTTGCCGAAGTCAGGAGTGTTACATCCCCAGGGAGCCACCAGTGTTCTTCGTAAGAGCAGTGGACAATAACATTCTAAGTCCTTGTTAAAGGACAGAGTCGCCCTGATTCTTGTTAGGGAACGGTATCATCTCAATTTCTTCTTAAGTTGTCATGATTTCAGCCCTTTTCCCCTTTTACTTTCTCTTCTTTGTAACTATTGTGTTACACTACAGAGTATGGGCTTTGCCAGTTAGTCCGTAAATCTTCTATCTTTTTATATGAAACATGCACAAATTAGCACAACCACAACGGTGGTTGGCAGGTGACTTGAGAACATTTTATGATTGTACAACATTTCTACCGTGTGTAGGGTTTACTCATGCCATGACACACGTGCAGAGGTCAGAGGACACACTGGACGTTGATACTTGCCTCCCACCATGAGACAGCATCTCTTTTTCTTCTTCCTTTGTGTTGTACATTTCTACATACCAGTGAGCTTCTAGAAAGGCCCCTGCCTCCTTACTTCCATCTTGCTGTAGGAGCATTGAGATTACAGATGTATACTTCTGTGCCCAACTTCATTTGGTCTTGATGATTTAAACTCAGGCTCTCAAGCTTATGCAGTAAGCACCTATCCACCCAGCCTTCTCCTCAGCTCTTTTCTTACTCAGGAGTGTCACAGTGTAGCCCAGGTTGTTCTGGAATAACTAACTGATCCTTCTTCCTTAGCCCTCTGAGTGATGGGATTGCCTGTATACCTCTGCACTCAGCTATGAAAATGGCTTTAATTATATACATAGTTGTTTGCAAACAGAAGTTCTCAGCAATCTGAAAAATGATAACATAAGGATACTTAGCAATTTGAACTCATATTTATACAAGGAAAACATTGATCATAAGGTCTTCATTAAGTTAATTTGGTTTACAGGTAAATGCCCCCCCCCCCTTTTCATGGAGAAAGAAAAAAACAGAGGTCATCTGACTTGACAGCTTCTTGATATTTTTTTCATCACCATTTTAGAAGTAAGACATCAAAATGAACACTCGCAGTATTGAAAGCCAAAGAGAGAGCCCGTATTTACATATTGATTTTAACTAGTTAGTCCCAGCAGGACGTATGGACTATCTGCAAACAGCAAGAGTTTTGCATTTGCCTAGGACTAAAACCCAACATGGCCACCTCTCAGCTGAATGACAACCCAGACTTTAGAGCAGCCTGTTGATACCACTCTTACTAACACCCACTTCAGAAAGATGCCTCGGTAGCAGTCGAGATGGGGGTAACTGACAGTAGATGCTCTTCAATCCCATTCCTTCCTGCTTATCTTTGATCATAAAAAACCATTTATTATAGTTTTAATGAAGATGATGCCTGGCGTTTAGGGTTTTTATTACTGAGGCTACCTCATTATGCATATGAGTCAGATATTGCCAAGTGCCTTTCCTGAGGGTCGAACATTATAAAGAAAAAAAACTTCCATGTTTTTGTTGTGATTTTCCAAGCCCTTCATTCTGTTGCAATAAAAGGACCACTTTTCTGATGACTTGATTGATTCTCTTCAGATGACTATATATGTAATGCTGTAAATTT
This sequence comes from Peromyscus eremicus, assembly GCF_949786415.1. Classification (NCBI taxonomy): domain Eukaryota; kingdom Metazoa; phylum Chordata; class Mammalia; order Rodentia; family Cricetidae; genus Peromyscus; species Peromyscus eremicus. Next base: position 24,504,818 of record NC_081428.1, on the reverse strand, counting down.
TCTGTTCAAATGTATTCATTAGAAATAAAACTCAGTGGAACCTCCTTTTCAAAAAGAGAGAGAGAGAGAGCAGAAAAGACTTCAATATCTAACTAAGCTTGGGAAACGGTGTGTATTACATGCACTTTCTGGCAGATCAGAATGTGCATTAGTAAGACTAGACTCTGAGAACTTCAGCTTTTTTCCCTTTCATATGAGAAACGTTATTAACAATGTGGGGAAAGTGTATTCCACAGAGAATTAAAAAATTAGTCATTAATAATATAGAAAGCATTTTTATTGCTGGAGCTTTTACTGAATGCTGCTGCACAAACACGGTGGTGAAAACCTGGGTCTGAGTTTTCTATTCCCCAACGTCCTGCTGGCTGTGGTCCAGCTCTGGGGAATGGAGGTTCAGATGGAGACTCTCCTCCGCTACAGTGCAGTGTAGTGGAACCTGGGCCGTCTCCAGGTTCTGCAATTGGCCATGACTTCCTCTACACCTTCCCCCCAGACAGTTTGCTTCTTTCCCAGGATTTTTGCCCCAGCTCCTTTCTAGCTAATGGCTCTAGCTGAGATTTGGTTTCTTAGGTCAGACTTGGAGACAAAGCTGTCAACTCATCATTTCTCTCTGGGTTTTCTAGAAGGATACCCAACCCTTCTGTTTTTTTTTTTTTTCGTACAAAAGTCTTTTGTCTTTATGTTCATTGAAGCTATACTTCAGCCACCAGTGATAGAGTGGTGTGTCTCTACTCTGTCTGCATCATGGTCATTCTGAACCATCATCCTCCACATTGCCAGTGGGGACGCTTTGCTGATGAACATATTATTATCTCCAGTGTTTCCCTGTTGCCCTTTTCAGTGTCTAAGTACAGGTTTGGAGACTTATAATTTGAAGGTGCCAACATATGGTATCTAATCTCCTAACTTAGTCTGCTTACATTGACTTTATTCTATCAGGAGGCAGCTCTTTAAAACCTTTTAAAAACTTCTAATGATTTTCCAGAGGAGAAGATGGCTCAGTGGTTGGGGTGGTTCCAGTGGAGGCATGAAGACCTGAGTTTGGATGCTCAGCGTGAATAGATTGGTACAGAAGGATGCATTTGTAACCCCGTTGCTGTGGGGCAGCGATTGCAGGATCCCTGGAGCTCATAGCAAGCCAGTTTAGCCAATCAGTGAACTGCGCTTCAGGAGAGAATGATGTGCACTAGAATAGGACATCCGGTGTTTACCTCTGGCCTCCAAGTGTGAACATTCTCTCTCTCTCTCTCTCTCTCTCTCTCTCTCTCTCTCTCTCTCTCTCTTTCTCACACACACACACACACGCACACACACGCGCGCGCGCACACACACACACACACACACTTCATTTAATTTGCAGAACACTCGCTTGATCGTCAAAGCCTATCCTACGATCTTCTGTTTTTCACTTTTCGTCATCTCTTTCATTAATTTTTTTTTCAGTTTCACGCTTCTCAATTTCTGACCATCCACATTGTTAGCTAACCTAGCAGCAGAGCTCTCAATTGCGCTCTGTAGTCTAGTAGTTGTGTCCTGGATGAATTCCCTACCTTGTTTCCTTTTGTGACTCATTCTCAGGGATCCTCTCTAGGGCTGCTGCTCCAGACCCCTTCTGACTGGCTGGGGTTGTCTTCAGTGCCCTTCCTTTGTGTTCTTATAGGAACATTTGCAACCTTATTTCCTATCTCAAATAGACTTTCGTAATTTAAACTTTCTGTAAGTGTGTATCGCCTGCCTCATTAGTTGATTATCATCAGTATCTGTCTTTCCTAATTACAGCCATTCGAAAGGATAATGATACGCTGAGGTTCATGGCACTGGTAATTATGAGTTACTTAAAAGCCAACCTATATTTCATTTTCTTTAGTATAACCATTGTGAGAAGGGAAGAGTTTCTAAGTTATTTTCTCCCATCTTGCTGGCTTATTTCTTCTCCTGTTCAAGTCTGCCATCATTTAAAGAATATATAACATACTGCGTATCATGCTCTAAACTAATGCTATTTCCCTATAGTTCTGATGATAATGCTCTTCCCTCCCCATCCGTCTCTGTCTCTATCTACTGCATCACACCTCTGTGTACATGCAAATGGGACTTCCTGTGCCTGCATCTGCAGAGGCCAGAAGCAGATGTTGCGTGCATTCCCATAGCACTCTTCCAACGCACGTTTTCAGACAGTGTGTTTAACTTAACCTGGAGTTTTAACGTGTTAGGTAGACTAGCTGGACAGTGAGGTCCTCTCCCCTTCTGTCTGACTGCTGTCATATACCCTAACCGGAATGCATGTCACCATGCCTGGTTTTTATCAGTTTGCTGGGAATCCAAATTCAGATCTTCAGGTTGCAGTCCAAGCCATCTATCAACCAAGCTATCTCCTCAGCCCCTGGGTATGAAACTCTTACTCACTAAGATTGTTAACTTCTCCTTTCATAGTCATTTCCCTAAGACCAACTATTAATTATACTAGTTACAAATAGACACAGACATAAATAAGCTTCATATGCCATATAGAGTCTATTGTGGCTGGATACAGTTCACACTGGTTATTTTAAAGAGAAAAGTCTTAATGCTTTCTAGAGTGCATGGTCCTATTTGTTTGTCTGTTTTGAAAAAATGGTTTACTGGTGTCCAGTTGGGCCTCAAACTAACAATATAGCCAAGGATGGCCTTGAACTCCTGACCTCCACCTCCCAAGTGTTGGGTACAGATGTACAATACCATACCCAGATCTAGAGTCTGTGATTCCTTCACTCTTCTCAGTTAGATATTTTCTTTTAGCCATTTATTCATTTTCTCAGTGATTCTACTCATGTTTCTGGAACACTGCAGTTATGTTCAGTACTTGGCCATCATCAGCAGACAACCACGAGCAAAAGGAAGCCCGCAGATCTTACATCTTTGTGGGGAAGAGAAAACTGTTGGAAGTATTAGATAAATAAAATTCAGTGATGACTCCATAGAGTGCTGTTTGGGTTTATAAAAGTGAACTTAATTTGGTGGGAAAAGTTCAGGAGAGTAGAGACTGGAAAGAAGCCTGGGCCTTGAGGGATGTAGTTTATTTGGAGCCCCAAGTCTATGGCAGGCTTTTGTTGGACAGAAGGAAACACAGTGTGGTTGTAGAGCTAACAGAAGGCGTAGGAAGGCGTGAGCAGGCTGTGTGGAGAGCTGGGCTGGGGAAAGAAAAGGTCATTCTTGTGGGTTTTATTAAGAACTTAAGAGCAAATGAGTTCAAAGCCTTCTGACTACATCTGAATGGACAACTAAAGTAGCTTCCCTAAACCTCAGCAGAAGGCAGAGTAGTCGGACCTGGGATGGCAGTGGTGTCACGATGGGGATGGCATTTTGAGGAGACGTTGAGAAGACTTGTTTCTACTTGGCTGTTTTCACTGAGGTACGCATAGTACTTGAGGGCCAGGTTTGGGGCTGTACTGAATGAAAGCTGGAGTTAGTGGATTTGACGGAGCTGCGAGACATTTTATATTTGCTGTATTCCCAGCAGAAAACAGTTGAGAATATTTAAGAACGGAAGCTAGTTTAAGTTATTTTTCTGTTATTGGATAAAACGCTATGACCAAGACAATTCATAGTTGGAAGGGTTTATTTAGGCTTACAGTTATTAGGAATCAGTCCATGATGGTGGAGCTAGAGCAGCAATAGGCTGCATTCATGGCGGCAGGAGCAAGGATCTGAGGGATCGCATCTTGAATCTGCAAGCATGAAGCAGACAGAGCAAATGAAAAGTGGCCAAGGGCATCTGATCTCCAAACCTTCCCACCAGTGACATGTTTCTTCTAGCAAGGCGGTACCACAGAAACCTTTCCAAAAAGCTCCACCAGCAGGGGACTGAGTGTTCATATTCCAGAGCCTCCTGTTCTCATTTACACAACCCCTGACCTGATTCCTGTTATTGATGTTTAAGTTTATTGCAAAATAAAGTAGAGCCACACTGTCTTAGTTAGAGTTTCTGTTGCTCAGAAGAGACGCCATGACCACTGACCACGACAACTCTTATAAAGGAAAAACACTTAATTGGGGCTGGCTTACAGTTCGGAGGTTCAGTTCATGATCATCATGGTGGGACATGGCGATGTACAGGCAGACATGGTGCTGGAGAAGTAGCTGGCTTGACCCGCAGGCAACAAGAAGTGGTCTGAGACACTGGCTGTGGCTTGAGCATATAGGAGACCTCAAAGCCTGCCCCCACTGTGACACACTTCCTCCAGCAAGGCCACACCTACTCCAACAAAGCCACACCTCCTAATAGTGCCGCTCCCTGTGTTCTCATGGATGCCATTTGCATTCAAACCACCACACACGTTGTATTTAAAGGACATTTTATGAAATAATTTATTACCTGGTGCTGGTTAAAAGAGGGATTCTGGGAATCCATACCATTGCCTGTAATAGTCACAAACCTCTTTAGCAGACGTATTCTTCTGCAAAGACAGGCAATGTTCTAGTTTCTTTCCTGTTGCTGGGATGTGATACTGACAAGTGTGGCTAATGGGAGAAAGGGCTTATTTGCCTCACAGTTCCAGGTTACAGTCCATCAAGGCAGAGAAGAAAACATGGCCGAACTTGTAGCAGATAGTCATGTCACATCCACTGTCAAGAGCAGGAAGCCGTGGATTAATGCACGCATGCTTGTGCTCAGCTCACTTTTTCTGGTTGTATATAATCTGGAATCTCCAGAACAGGAACTGGTGCCATTAGGAATGGGGCAGATCTCCCCACCTCAATTAATGTGATCAAGATAACCCTCCACAGACATACCCAGAGGCCAACTTAATCTACACTTCATCATTGAGACTCCCTCCTTGGGTGATTCTCGATTGCATCAAGTTGACCATGAAAGCTAGCCATCACAAGTACCATTTGAGGTATTAAAGGACAGTGCCATGGGTTCTCAATGATCAGTGGGCAACATCTACACAGGCAGAATTAAGCAAGAGAACTTTCCTACGTGCAGAGTCAAAAGCATTTAGACATGGATGCAGTGGTCAAGGTAGACCCCGAGAGTATTTAAAACCAAGGTTAGGAAGGATATGTCCATTTAAGGCAATATTTGAATACCATTAAAGCCCGTGCTTGTGCTTCTGAAACAAGGCCTTTTAACTGTTTCCAGGTGAAATATGAAACATTTGTTCAATTCTTCTGCAGGCTCCCGTCTTCGTCAGGAAGATTTTCCACCTCGCATTGTTGAGCACCCTTCGGATCTCATTGTCTCAAAAGGAGAACCTGCCACTTTGAACTGTAAAGCTGAAGGTCGCCCCACTCCGACTATTGAGTGGTACAAAGGCGGGGAACGAGTGGAGACAGACAAGGATGACCCTCGCTCACACCGGATGTTGCTGCCAAGTGGATCTTTATTTTTCTTACGTATAGTACATGGACGGAAGAGTAGGCCCGACGAAGGGGTCTACATCTGTGTAGCGAGGAATTACCTTGGAGAGGCTGTGAGCCACAATGCATCGCTGGAGGTAGCTAGTAAGTAAAATGGTTTTCTAGGGGGGAATTACAAGGGCTCATGTGTCTTGACAGTGACAGCAAGGACTTATGCATGTATTACAGGCTTCGCATGAGGATAGTCTAGGTTTGTATGAACACCGTCTCAGACCCTGTCAGTTTTCCTTGCTTCTCATCCTATTCGGGTATTCAGTCTAAGTCGCTGGAACTGTTTTTCTGTAGAATGTTTCCTTCACTGAGCTTGCTTTATTGCCTTCCATGGTTTGTTTAACTGTGTTGAATGTGTAAGATTTGTCAGTAAGTAAAATAAGCATGCCATTCAGGAAATTGTATTTGGAAGCTTCCTACCTTGTTAAGGACGGCAGAGCCTGGGGACAAGCAGGTGGATGCTATCCTGATGGTTCTGCTTATTTGCTGTTTATTTATATGTATATCACATGTAGCATTTTTGTAATGTGATGAATGACCAGGTGATTGTGATGAATGTTTTGCTATGTATGAATATTGATGATTAGATTGATACATCTGTACTACAAATGTGCATTGTATTTGGATATGAACCGGACCTCTCTGACTTTCTATCCTCATTCAGTAGGTAGCTAAAAGGTTCATTTCCCTTCAAAGAATCCTGTTATGTGTATATATCAGAAATCTCTAATTTATACATAGGGATTATAAAGATTAATAAGATTCACATTAATCACTTGAAATATATATATAATTATTTATGTATCTATTAATATATGCTTAGGATTTCCCAAGATGACCCTTATTTTAATATGACTTATGTCCTAGGTTTTATTTATATAACTTTTAATAGTCTTCACTATTCAACTAGAACTTGAACACATAGACCCATACATAACTAATTAAACTGAGAGATAAATTTAGAGATTAATCATAATATTAATATCAAATCAAGTCCAAAGATAGTAAATGGTTTACCCCCCTCAGTAAGGTTTGCGGTATTTACATAGAAATAGACTGCCCAAGATACCTGATATTAAAATATAAAACACAAGTAAATGAAATAAAACTAACCACTTTAGACTATGTCAAAACTAGCCATTCACATTAAGATTTTGTTGTTGTTATTTGTTTTGCTTTGAGACATGATTTTGCTATGTAGGGCAAGCAGGCCTTGAGCTTCCAAGTTTCCTGGCTCCACCCCCTCAATGCTGGGATTACAGGCCGGCACCATCATATCCATTTCACACTTGAAAATGTTTATGTGAAACCTGAGGTCATGTTGCTCGGTTAAGTTAACAGACGATAAACTTACTGACCTTTCCTAGTGACCTGACTCAAAGGGAAGGTCTCAGAACTACATCCACAAGAGGGATGGAAGCTATGATCACAGCCCAATGTGATTCTGCGTTGATGTTTGAAGCCCCTCTTTAAATGGAATACAGGAAAACCTCTTAAACGTGTTCCCACTCATAAAATAGTGTACATGTTTTGGCAATTATCATCTTTTGCACCTCAGTAATTGTCATCGTATTTTTATTATAGACTAATTATTCCTCATTGAGGTAATGTTAAGGTAGGTAAAAGTCAAACATCAATTCAGGACATCAGAAAAGCTGGTAGAGATGGTATAGGTAGGTTCCTAATTGTGATTAAAAACAGCAAAGACCTAGAGAGAGAGACAGCGACAGACAGACAGAGAGAGACAGAGACAGAGACAGAGACAGAGACAGAAGACAGACAGACAGTGTCTTGTTTGTTTTTAAGCACTGGATGTGAGAAGGAAAACCAAAGGCCATAATGTGTGTGCCAACAGAAATAGCAAAGATCACCTCGACCCCTTGTTGATTCCGCCCTGGTCCCTTTTGTCGTTTTCAGTATTTAGGAGGAAGTTATAGACTTGATTAGATCAGTCTGTCCCTTCTAGAGCTTCCTTTTCCAAACACCTCCTACTTCACCGCCGATTATCAGGATACCCTACCTGCACTGGTCTTCAGACAGCCTCTGTATGGATATTTTAAAGATACTACTAGTTTCCAGTTTTCTGTCTAAGCTACACAGTTGATCCCCTTGAGACTCTTAGTAAATATGTTCATGAGAATTGGAACCAAATTCTCCGTATGCTCATAAATTTTAGCACTGTGTTCATCACTGTGCTCCAAATAAAAAATTAATATTATCAATTTACCGATTATTATATAAAGATTTTTTAAAAAGTTGTAAGATAATACTTAGAATAATTCCTATATTTATAAAGAGAGAAATGTATAAACATTTTATGCTTCTCAAATTTAGTATGGTATTAATCACAATCTGGTATACATGTCCCCATTAAAGATAAAAAGTTTTGAAATCCTGAAGAAGTTTGCAGCATTTGGGACAAGTAGTTTTCATACTAATTTCATGACAGCGATCAGAAGAAATGTTTGTTTATTGGATACTATGTTTGCTTTTAGTGCCCTGTCCTGAGAAAGGCTTTTATATGTTTGGGAAGTTGAGAAACTATTAATTCATTAAAAAAAACAAAAAAAAACAAACTCCCTTAGCACACTGCAAATCAGTATGTAGCAGTTTAGTTCACATTATTTCACTCATTTATTTTTGACCATTAATATTGTTCTTGCCCCATTTTCAGGAGGCTTTTGTCCTAACACCCAAATCAGCCCTTTTGTATGTTACAGAGCTGATCAACTTTGTTGATGGTGAGCACAGATGTCAGCCATATTAGCTACAAACAAGCCTGGGAATACTGTGAAAAGTTTGGTTTTTATTTTTTTCTGGGAGTATACTGTTGCTCTTTGTTTTTCTACATGCTTCCTTAGTTTAGGTGCCATGAGTAAAGTAAGAACTATTCTTACCCTCCCCAAGGCTCAGACAGGAAGCCAGAGATTGCATCTAATTTCACAGTGATGCTGTAGCCTCAGTAACAGCATTAGCAGAAGTGTCTTGAGGCAGTGCGGGTCTCACAGAGCAGTTGTTGGTAACTCTTTTAAAAACATTTTATCTGTGTTTTGCTTGTGTTTCAACCAAGTTCTACAGCTGTAACAACAATTGGAGTTCTTGATTCCTGATATTTGTCAATCCCTTAAACTCGAAAAAATATAGACTGCTCCTAAGCCTTCATTTCTGTATAGAAATAATAATATTCTTGTCTATTTCACATTAATTTTCTTATTAGAAGATTGCATGGACTGGTTGGTTGTCTTTAGGAATTTCTTGTTTCATTTTTATATGCATTACAGTGATAAGTAGATATATGAGATATATATATATATCTCCTTGCCCTGTAGTTAAAAATTACATTTCTTAAAAAAGTCAGTTGTGATGCAGTTTTACTTGCTGTATATAATTATACAGTCTGAAAATTGAAACAAGAAATGCTTAGCAGTACTTATTTCTAGTATTTATACCAAGAAGTTTGGAAACTTGGGTTTTGCAAAAGAAAAGAATCTTTAGTACTGGATGTATTTTCTTATATTTTTTTCAATTACTATTTTTTGAAGACCAGTAATAAAATATGGATTATATGTCTAAATTAGATCAGGTAAAGTAGAAGATACTGGTTTTTTTTTTCAAGATTTATGAAAACTATGTGTCTAAATCAGTTTCAACAGTAGCTGTCCAAAAATGATCTTCTTGCCAGCCATCAGTTTTTTCTAGGTTGTGATGATTGCACTGTTACAGAGTTTAAGGTATGTTTTAGGAGACTATTTTATTGATGTGTACTCAATCTGTACTCTCCTGTACTCAATATTAGCACTTATTAAATATATTTTATGCCTGGTACAAATTGATAGCACAACTCTGTAATAGAAGTTATATTTAACAAGTAGTTCCATCTTGGCTAATCACATTGACTTTTAAGGAAGATTAATTTGAACCTTACCCTTTGTGGTTCTTATTGTAGAACATGGCTCTCTCCATGTCATCTGTGAAGCAGCGAGCAGTCGGCATATGGTTATTTGCTTCCTATTTAAGCTGTTTTCTCCTGAGGAAGAGACATTCCCCCAGGACTACGCAGACATCTGCTCACTCTCTTAGAAGCAAAACCAGAGGAGTACTGTAGTTCTTGGAAAGTAGTCATTATATTAATTAATCAAAGATAGCCTTTTTAGATTTTATTAACTATACTTTTTTTTATTAACATGACTCTGAGGTAAATGAAATGTTGACTTTGAGGTCAAGGAAACATTTTCCAGTCCTTTTAATACACTATGGTCTTTTGTTGTTAGTAAATAATGCTTCCCAAAGTACCTTGGAATTGTAACTGTCTCATTTTCTTCATTTAAACAGAATGAGAAGGCAAGACAAAGCAAGTTAACCTTATGTGTGAAATAGATATGTATATTGGCTAATAGAATACTATATTGGGGCTGGGCGGTGGTGGCGCACGCCTTTAATCCCAGCACTCGGGAGGCAGAGGCGGGCGGATCTCTGTGAGTTCGAGGCCAGCCTGGGCTACCAAGTGAGTTCCAGGAAAGGCGCAAAGCTACACAGAGAAACCCTGTCTCGAAAAACCAAAAAAAAAAACCAAAACAACAACAACAAAAAAACCCAGAATACTATATTGGGAAATAGTATGGTCCATGGACGATGGAAGTATTCTTCCCAGAAGTTCAAATGGTTCTGATGAGAGAGAATGGAAAAAAAATATGGCACGTTTATTTTCATTTTTATTTTTTTATTTTGAGACAGGGTCTTATTGTATAGCTCTCGTCTGTTCTAGAACTCAGTGTGTAGACCAGACTGGCCTCAAACTCAGAGATCCACCTGTCTGTGCCTCCCAAGTGCTGGGAGTAAAGGCATGTGCCACCGTGCTCATACATAAAATAAGCCACTTATGAACATTTTGATTGAGAGGCCTTTGTGTATCATCAGGACAGAGTAGGGAGAGGCGATTTGTTCAGTATCACACAGCAGAAGGATGAAAACAGAACCTCGGGTCCTTCCATGTTGATCTTGGACAGGTTTTAACAAAACACACAGGAATTCTTCACATTTTTGAGCTTTGTGTTTATAAGAGTCATTATGAAGTAGAAAGGTGGAGACTCAGATGATCGTGATGATGAACATTAGCAGAATATGTGTGTTAATGGGTATTTCAGTAGGAAAGGACAGAACTTGCCAAGCATTTAATTTTGACTGCTGTTGTTATGTTATTGTCTACCTGAAGACTACTCTTAAGCAACAGGTTCTCGGCTTAAATACATAGCTGGCTTCTTGACTTACAAAACTTTACTGTTGTGTTCATTTCATATGTCAATAACTTCCAGACATATGTTTGATTCAGGGCATGTTAGAGGTTGTCTTTACTCACAATCACAGGTTAAAGATGATTAAAAAAAATCTTATGGTAAAAAATAAAGTAAAAAATAATGTCTAAAATCCTGTTTTAGATCTTTATTAGTTAAAAGTAACATATGCTCATTATGGAACAGTTCTATACTTTGTACATTTTCATGTACTCATTTTGTGTGTACATGTGCACGCCTCAGTGAGCACTTAGTGATCAGAGGACAACTTGGTAGGGCTCATTCTCCCCTGCCATGTGGGTCCTGGATAGGGGGCTCAGGTCATCTGGCTTGACAGCACAAATTTTGACTCACTGAGCCATCTCACATGCACTCGAGAACACTTTTGAAGTACACAGATACAAGATTGTTTAATCTTGAAATGTTATTCCCAGAATTTGCTACAGTTGAAATTTTAGTGGATAGTTTTGCATTATGTAGAGAATGGTCATATGACCAGATTTGTTTTTATCTATCTATGTATCTGTGTATGTATGTATGTATGTATCTATCTATCTATCATATGGAACCTTACTAATGATTCAGTATTATCTATCCTTCCCTCCTCCCGTCACTCACTCCATTTCCTTTTTTGTTTCATTCTTTATATCCTTTTTTGGACCACACTAGGCCAACACTCTTCCACTGAGCTACAGCTGTAGCCCTCAGTCCTTTCTTGCCTAACTGCAGTAGGCTTTGATGTGTTGGAACAGGTAGAACATGTCAATAAATGACATGGACAAGCTAGGTTTCTAGGTTGAATGTTAGAAAGCAGCTGCCTACTGAATGTTAGGACACACATTGACTCGGCATGGATTCAATCTGGCCTTCCTGGGTGATGGTGACATATTCTATTCTGAGTCTCATGAATCACTACTTTCATTTTCTTAATAAATAGGGTGATATTTTTACACGCTGAAAAGTCCAAAGATAATTATTTCAACAGTAGTTGACACTTAGATATGAAGACCCTTGAGATTTCCAGAGAATCAATTCCACATTTACTTATTTATAAGCAATTCTTAGTAGGCTCTCATTGTACCAGCAGCATTGCCTTTAAAAACTTGTAAGACAAAAGGTGGATCCAGTTATCTTTTCAGACTTATAGGATAACTCCCCCACCCCCAGTAAGTCCTTGTCATTTACTGTTGATTTAAGTGCTGGACCTCACTCTCACATGTTTAGACTGACTAGAAATCATTGGTATTTATTTTAAAACATTTCTTGCAGGACACATTTTATTTACTATGAACATACTTTCTAAGTATCATTAATTTTAATCAAATAAAACCTTGTGTAAGCAAGGCTGTTATCACTTAGCAACTGAAATTGTTTTATCTATAAATTTGTCAAGTTAAAATATAGCATTGTTAAATGTCTTTTTGCAATAAAGTTCTTCTGTCTCTTTGTTACTCCATAGAGGCAACTTTTTACAATGTTATATTTAAAAAGTAAATTAAAATGTAAAAATATGGAGAATGTATAGCCAAACTATAGGCCATTATAAAACAGTTTTTCTTAAATATTTTTTTTCTAATTATTCCTAAAAGCTCTCGGTCTTTCTTTGTGATTCAAAAATAAATTAAAAATTAAAAACAACAAAAAATACCTGCCTTGATCTTCTCAGATGGAGTAAGTTAGTTGGAAATGCACAAGTAGCCGTATAAATAAGGACTTTCTGCTTAATTGTGGCAAGTGTTAGGGAGTAAAAGAAGATCTGAGAACTGAGTTTCATGAGGGTATGATTAAGTACAAACAAAAAGTCACTTCAAATTAAATGAAGAATATATCTGAAGGCCTATGAGAAAAATGATAGAGTTGGACATATTTGAGAAAATGATAGATGCTAAGTACACTGAGTGGATGATGGAGAATGGATACGGGGTGATCAAGCCTGTGAAATGTTTGTTGACTTTACAGCTGCAGTAAGGATGCTCTATGTTCAATGGAACAACGCCACAGATTTTAAGGTAATGGTGGAGGTGACTTGGTCTAATTTGCAGTTTAAAAGCCATCATCTCTATGTTACCTGAGGATACCTTGTGTACAGAATGAATTAGAACATGATTAGAAGAAGTCAGTGAGGTTGGTTGCAATATTTCAGGTAGACATGTTGATGATTTAAAGTTGGTGATAGGAAATAAACAGAAAAGGAAGGTTTAATTTGCATTTTGGGGGTCAAATAGCTGAAAATTTGTAAGAAGTGCAGTTATTGGGGTGTGTAAAGCAAGACTGAGTCTATGATTATGCAAGTATCATTGGCTTTTTGGAACATAGCTTGATAGTTTGGTGGTTCCTGGTGGTTATTATGCCCATCAAAGTTCCAAAAAAAAAAAAAAATCACAGTTTCCTGATCTGAAACATTACATTTTGCCTCTTTTGCCATTAGTCAGTGACTCAATGTGCCTCCATTTTAGCCTTCTACTTGTCTTGTGTTCAGTCCTTGGCTCTGAATGCTCCCGTTCCACCCAGCACACATGTTCAGCATACTGCCCCAGAATAGAGATTTAGCCTTCTACCCACAGTACTAGTGTCATTCCTGGCCCATAGTAAGTGAGGCAATCTCCCATATAACTCAGAAATGTTTTATTTCATATACAGTAAGAATGGTGAAGGATCATAGCGCCACCTCAAGGAATGAGCTACACTTTTCACTTACTTCTCAGCCAGTATTTTTTTATGATCAAACCTGGCATGATCTCAAATACTGCATGGCCAGCAGAAGGACCCCCAACATGGGGTCTTTGTGACTTGATCACTATTCACCCTATTCACTATGTAGAACTGACTGAAGGGTCTGTGATAATCAGCATTCTGAGATAATACATTTTAAAGATGAAAAGATTTATTGTGCATGGTCCACAGTGTCACACTTTTCTTTGTTTCTCTCAGTTTGGACCTCTGGTGAGGCAGAAGGTAACAGGGAACATGGAATAAGCAGTTATTCAACTAATGTCCGATGTAAAACAAAAAGAAAGGAAAGGCTCAAAATAATTTTCAAGGGCATCAGACCTCAATAACCTAACTTTCTTTCACAAGGTTGTACCAACTCCTCCCACAAGCTGATAAGTAGTCAGTGGAAGACATTGAAGACCCAGGCATTGACAGTGTCCATCAGTGGATTAAAGGACAAGGCAGAGGCTGTGTGTATGTGTAATATTCAGCCATAAAGGAAGAATAAAATTTGCCCTTTGCATAAAATTAGATAGAACTATATAGATCATCATGTTCAAGGAAATAAAACAGACATACAAAGGTGAGCACTACATGGTCTCATTCATTTCTTAAAGCCTTAAAGTTAATCTCATGAAAGAATGGAGTGCACCAGTGGTTACTAGCTAGTAGGAAAGACTAGAGAGAAAAGCTGAGCAGAAGGAAAGTAAAGGGAATCTATCTTAGTTACTTTTCAGTTGCTTTAAGAGACACCATGACCAAGGCAACGTATAAAATAAAGCATTTAATTGGAGGCTGGCTTACGGTTTCAGAGGATGACAGAGGGGCTGGAGCAGTAGCTGAGAACTTAAGTCCTGATTTGCAAGTTGGAGGCAGAAGATGAGAGACTGGGCGTGGCATGGGCTTCTGAAACCCCAAAGTCCCACATCTCCTTTAACAAGGCCATGCCTACTTCAAAAAGGCCACACCTCCTAATCCTTGCCATAACAATTCCACCAACTAGGGACTAAACATTCATACCCGTTAGGCAAACAAGGCCATTCTCATTTACTCATCACCAAACAAAACTGGAGAGGGAAAACTAACTCTGGTTTGTATACCACAGCAGGGTACTAATTGGACACAGGAACTTGGGGTATATTTCCAAAGAACTTGAAGAGTAAGCAAGCTCCCAACAAAAGGAAAGGTTTATGTTTCAGGTGATGGAAGTGCTTAACACACTGATTTTATTACTACCTATTGCACACATATGTGTCAAATTAGTGTATAGTGTGTGAAAAAAGATGTAGAAATATTAAGTCTCAATGAAATAATAGTAATTATTATTGTGTCTCTGGGTTCAAGTCCAGTTCCTCACACATAGTATACAAACATCCAACTTTGAACTCTAACTCTCTCCTCCCAATAAAATTCATTTAAAATGTATTTACAAGGTACAATTTTCCTTGAAATTTTTCTCTTATTCAAAGTTCAGGAATGCTTAAATGTCTTTTTTTTTGCATATAACAGTCAAGGAAATTAGTTAATTCTCTGTACAGAAACTGAAGGAATTTTTTTTTTATGCTCTTATGTGTAGTAACCCTCTTTAGGCATGGTAGACGATAATGACTACTTAATAGAAAATGAAGAGGATTAAGCTTTATGATGGGTATGAAAATGATTTCTGTGTTGACAGTGCCTAAAATGAGTACTTTGTGTATAAATAGAAATCTAAAAGATGTAGTAACTGGGCAGTATATATATAAAAAATATTGGAAACATATATGATGGAAATGCTGAGAAATGACAAGAACTCAGTTGTAGACACTGTTGTGCATTACTTTGATAATCTGGCATCACTGATAGATATGTTAGTTTATGGAAATGTTATTCATGCACCTAATCTGGCCATACTCATTGCTTGCATTAGGGATGAAAGGAAAAGCATGAGGAACATGACTCCTAACAAAAGCATTTGCAATCTAGCCGTGAACATAACAGTGAAGGTGAACAGATTCAGGCGTGAGAAAGCCTGCAAACTCAAGGCAGTACATGGAACCCTGCTTCACAAAATGTGGATCACAGACCAGCATTAAGATTTCCAAGTGTTGGCTTTCATCCCATGTATGACAGGCCTGTTTCTTACCATTATTGCAGTGTGAATCACATGCAAGTTCAAGATGGAGACACTCTGGTGTGCACTGGCATCACTTTGATCAGGGCCTTTTTTTGAAATTTAAACCAAATTTGAGAAAATCTAGCTGGAATTTCTCACTAAAGTTCAGAGTTCTAATCCTTCCCTAGAGTCACAAATGCCCTTTGGAAATGTAGCATAATGTAGTAGAGATTTTTAAAAATACTTATGGTTTTAAGGATGTAATAGAGGAATGGTAGTGGGGATAAATGTGTCTTAGACAGGACGATCTTTTGCCTCTCAGTGCTGTAGACTTTTGAGAGAAGATATAGGACAGGCGAATTACCTGATCTTCTAAAGCAATGAGAATTGGTAGGAGGAGGTTGGGTGCAATGGGGTGGCAGAGAGACTGTAGAGGAAGGAAATTAGGGCCACAGATAGCAACCCTTGAAATGCTCAAGCAGGATGCAGAAGAAGGCAATTGGAGCAACAAGGTGAGGATGCAGGAAGAAAGAGATGCAGAAACAAGAGAACAGACTGCAAGCAACAGCGGTGAGTCTGGGGGGCTAAAACAGGAGCATGCAGGGGAGTAGAGATAAAATGGGCATTAGACCCCAAAGAGTAAGGACAAGCCATGTTTACTTTATAAAACGCTTATAAGAAATATGAGATGATTACAACTAGTGGGATGCTAACCAGAGAATAAGCAATTTCATCCTTTATTTTTAATAAAACAAAGAAAGTAATATGTTGTAGCTGGAAGTTTTCCTGTGTCCTGCCTGGTCCGCAGCCACTCAGACCCAAGTAAATACACAGAGGCTTATATTAATTAACTGCTCATCCCCAGGCAGTGGTGGCACAAGCCTTTAATCCCAGCACTCGGGAGGCAGAGCTAGGTGGATCTCTGTGAGTTCAAGGTCAGCCTAGTCTACAGAGCGAGATCCAGGACAAGCACCAAAACTACACAGAGAAACCCTGTCTCAAAAAACCTGCTCAGCCATTAGCTCAGGCTAACTACTGACTAGCTCTTACAATTAAACTCAGCCCATTTCTGATATTCTATATGTTTCCACGTTTTCCGTGGCTTTACCTGGGTGCCGTTACATGCTGCTCCCTGGATGGCAGGCTGGCATGTCCTGACTCAGCCTTCCTCTTCCCAGAATTCTCCTTGTCTGCTTATCCTGCCTATAACTTCCTGCCTGGCTACTGGCAAACCAGTGTTTTTATTAAACCAGTGTACAAAAGCATTATTCCAAAGCAATATGTGAAAAGTTTTGGGTGTTTTTTAGTGAGTTCATGACAGCTGGTATTTACTTTACATATCTAAAAATGAAATACTCGGTTCTCTTGTTTACTTTGCATGTACTTAAATCAAAGTTGTAGTAAAAGTAGGTTTTATTAATAGGAATGGACACATACTACGGCCATTTGTTAGCTGATTAGTCTCTACCCCTGACTTGTAGTTTAATGTGGGTAAAGATTATTTGTTGTAGTCCAAAGAGGTGCAGAATAAAAGAATATCCAGTCACCATCATTAACACTACTTTTTATGCACTCTGTTTAAGAAGAAGTTATCACTTAATTTGCTTAAATCCCATGCTATGGCTAAATCGTCCATTCATTTTCCTTCTGACAGTGGAGAGAAGGTTTTGAAAACTATGGCAGCTCGTGTGTTTGAAGAGCGTCATTACGTGGGCCCTGATTTTTAATAAGGTGGTTCTGATGTTTCAGTTGTTAAGTAAAATGGAGCAGTTTCTAATTCAGTCCCTGAGTCTCTAAAGGAGAAATGGTACCCTTTGCTGCATTTTGAGTCATGTCGTGTTTAACCTAGCTTGAAATTGAAGCTTTAATAGTGCACATGACATTTTACACTTGTCAGGAGAAATAAAGGTTTATGATGGAGATATTTAGTATTCCTGGGTGGGGACCCTTTATATCTTATCTAGTCAACCTTGGAGAAAACTTTAAAAGAAAAGCCAGTGAGTTAAAAAGCAAATAGGAAAAGGCAGTTCCCTGCCCACACAAGATTTAAATTCTGTCTCAAGGTCTCCTTGTTTGGTACCTGTCTGTCTTGACTGGCTAATATTGTAATCTATATCTAAACTAGGTCCTATTGAGAAACTGTTTGTAAAATTTTTACTCCATGTAGACACCAGAAAACCAGATTGGGTGCCTACATATGAGGTCAAAGTACATTGAGAATATTTTGATTATATTAGCTTAGGATGGCTATTGTCTTCCCAAGTGACTTCTTGGTTTTCAAATGGAAGTGTCCTGCAGGTTATAGCTTAAGTGTTGCTGAAGGTGTTTCTTGTTATATCTGACTTACTCTGCTTTCCTTTGAGATCCCCAGAAGGAGCAGGGGAAAGAAAACAGCAGTAGTTAAAGCAGAGAGGTGGTGGGGACTCTTTCCATGGCCTGTGGTTTGAGAAGCTATAGACAGTTCCTTTCCTCCCCTTTCTCTCTTCTTTTGTCTAAAGCCTGCAAAGAACCTTGGATGCTGCATTGTCTATTACATTACTTGACAATAAAACCAATTCTAGTTTCTTTTCTTTCTTTATAAATTGTAATTACCACTCAAGTCTCTTCACAGTTTCCCATGAAGAGATTCTCTCTAGACTGCGTCCTTGCCATTCTTAAAGCCTCCTCAGTTTTAATGAGCAACAATGCTTTCCTTAGGACCTATTTTAAGAAGATTTTGTTTTTTCTAATTTTTATACTTATGTTTATTTTATTCATATGGGTATTTTGCCCGAATGTATATCCGTGCATCGCATGTGTGCCTGGTGCTCATGGAGGCCCAGAAGAGATGTCAAATCTCCTGGGACTGGAGTTTCAGCTGGTTATGAGCCACTATGTGGGTGCTAGGAGTTGAACCTGGGTCCTCTGGAAGGGCCATCAAGGCTCTCCACTACTGTGCCCTCTTTCCAGCCCCTTGTGTTGTTACTATGCCAGGTGTATGTGAATAAGTGGATTTCTGAATTTTCAGTGCTACCAAAATGTCTCTTATCATTTGAGGAAGGCAAATTCAGAAATCCTAATGCCATATATGTTGCCTGTGAAATGATCTCTAATATTTCACCAGGGACAGTCATCGTCTCATACCCAACAAGATTTAAAAGCCGGACAAATATTTATGAAAAGATATATATATCTCACTTTTTTTATTTATGTTTTATTTTTTTTTAAGATTTATTTATTTGTTATGTATACAGTAGTCTGCCTGCATGTGTCCTTGAAGGCCAGAAGAAGGCATCAGATCTCATTACAAGTGGTTGTGAGCCACCATGTGGTTGCTGGGAATTGAACTGAGGACCTCTGGAAGAGCATTCAGTGCTCTTAACCACTGAGCCATCTCTCCATGCCTCACTTATCTGTACATAGTCTACCTCCTGCGATGGATGTACTTTTTGGTTTTACAACTCTGTTGTCACTGGCATTGTTAGCATTTCAGTATTTCTTTGTGTTCCATCTCAAAATAAGTTCCAGTAAATTATTTCTGGACTGTTAGATAAATTGGAATATGTTCCTATGAATGAACATTTAATACTACCTCCATTTGGGTAAGAATTCAGAGTCAAGTGTTGATGAATAAGACTGCAATAGTTACTGTTCTTCTTGTTGTGACAAAAAGAACTTCTTGAGAAAAGAATTACTCTGGCTTACTATTTGAGAGAATAGTATACGCTGTGGCAATGAGAACCCATAGCTAGTTCTCCTCAGCCCTGACGGAGTACACAGCAGAGAATGGAGCACTCTGGTGCTCATCTGGCTTCTTCCCTCATCCCTTTATGTTCAGCCTGAGACCCCAGCTCCAGAGATGGTGCTCCCTGCATTCAGAACAGATCTTTCCTCCTTAGTTTAACCTAATTTGGGAAACCAACCTCAAAGGTATTCCCAGAGGACTGTCTGATAGATGATTCAAATCCAGTCAGGTGGACAGTGACGACTGACCATCATAGGTACTGAATAGATGAAGAGGATTTAAATTACTGTCATTTCCAAACTAATCAATCGACTCTTTCTTCTCAGAGAACATGCTGGGGAACAGTAGGAGGAGGCAAGGTTTTGTACAATGCAAGCTTGTGCCTATGGTACTTTTCATCTTCTATTGTCTCGAGAATGGTCTGTTCATATCTGGACTTCTGGGAAATTTGCTTCTGCTCCATCAGCTCTGTGTGTGTGTGTGTGTGTGTGTGTGTGTGTGTGTGTGTGTAAATATGTGTATGTGCGTGTGGTCTGTGTATGGATATGGATGCCAGGTGTGTGAATCTGTATGTGGCGGCCAGTAGTCAAACTTCTATGGTGCTCTTCATGAGCTGTCCACCCTAGTTGTTTTTCATTTTTGAGATAGGGTTTATTACTGGAGTCAGCAGCTCACAGATTTAGCTAGGTTAGTGGGCAGCACATTACACAGATCTACTTGCCTCCACCTCCCTAGTACTAGGTTTAAAAGTATGCACCAACATGTCTTGCTTTGTATGTTTACATTAGTGACCCACCTCATGTCCTCATGCCGTGTGGCAGGAACATTGCTAGTGGAAGTATCTCTCCATCTCTTTTAACATCTTTAACACGGTATTGGGGTCTTACTCAATATCCCAACATGGGCAATTCAAAGATGCTGTTATATTGGTACTGTCAATGCTGTAGGACCTTTTATTTTTGACTTCTATTTTCTAACTTTGTCTTTTATAATTGGCATAATTTACCCCTTTGTGAGCACTTGACCTTATTTGTGAAATACTCTCTTTCCCATAATTTCATGACTTTATCAAGGGTGCTTCTTCCTGCATATAACCCAGGTTAAGTTATATATAAGCAGTTTAACCAGTTAAGGCTTAAAGTTGGTTTTGGAGATGGACCACGTAGATAAAGTACAGAGCGTTACATGACTTTCCTATTTATGTGGCTGACTGGTTTTGTGATCTATAAATACAGTGACCAATTTCTTGAGGATTTATTATAGGATGTCTTTTGTCCTTTGTTCTGTGAATTATGTTGGATAACCAGACCCAACTCCTTAGGTCCTTGTACTCAGTTTGTCTTGACTTTGATCTCTGTTCTCACCTGAGTTTGGAGGGACTGGCAGCATCTCCAGGTCACCTGTCCTGATACTTACCATTTTCCTCATCTCTAACTCTTTTCTACATTATTCAAACGTTGGCGATAAATCACCAGCCAGCCAGCACTGCAGACCATAAAGCTGACCTTGATTTTTACCTTCAATTTTCCATCCTCTCTATGTGCATTCATGAACAGATATTGGTTGACAGTTTTCCTAAGGAGCTTTAGAATCTTTCCAGACAACTCCATTGTCTTTCCTTGTATCATCCACATCACTACTCATTGAGATGTCTGCAATAATCCTTTGTAGATGAAGACTCATCTGTGCTTCTAGATGGTTAGGTCAGAGGTTCTTACTTCTTTGAAAGTTTAAATTCTTTAACACGATTTGCAAGGTTATGTGTAATCTTGGCGTGGTGGCTTAGACCTCTCTCCTATCCCTTTGATCTGGTAGAAACTATTTATTGCTTCGGAGCTGAGCCATGGCTTCCTCCAGCATTCCTGGTCTGTAAATCTCCATTTCTGCCCCCAACACATGTCAAGGTTAACCTTCCTGGCACAGCCCTGGATTGCTTTCTCACAGTATGTAACCCTTATTGTGGTTAAGTCTTTACTTGTTCATAATTCCTGTTTAATTTATGTACACCTTGGAGGTCTTAGTGTGGTCACAATGAATTCATTGTTACTGAATCTTTGTCAGTAAAGATTGTATAAAATGATCCCTTACGACCCTCAACAAAGAAAGGCAGTGTGTACTTCGTGTTAAAAGGGGTTCAGGTAAAATTTACATATTTTTTTCTCAAAGAAAGGAGAAATTGTACAAAAATTACCCTGGGTTTAGCAGGGTAATTTTTTTGTTGTGTGTGTGTGTGTGTTTTCTGCCTTTTGCTTCTCATTTTCCTCTTTACAAATAATTTTCTATAGTCAACTTTAATAAGAGGTCCTGTTTGTCATTGTACAACTTTGCTAGACTTTTTCTTTGTGTTTTTGTCTCGTGAGTGTCTTGCTGTGTTGCCTCAAACCTGTAAACATTAAGCTCCAGCTTCTGAAGTCCTGGGATTTCCAATGTATGCCGTGGCACCTGGTCTAGGCATTTCCATAGACCTTCAGAGCACATGCAATATGTCACTTCTGGTAGTTCAATGCATGTTTCCCTACTTTAGCAATCATGCTGTAGTAATATGTTGCTAAGCTTATCATGTTGTGTAAGTCAGGCATATAAAACACATTTCAACTTGCAGTATTTTCAATGTAATAGGAGATTATTATTTTGACTGTAACGAGGAAGAAATTACTTATTTTGGCTCATAGTTTATGAAGATTCAGTGCATCATAGTAGCGAAGGCATGGGATGCAACTCAGATCACATGACTCCAAGTGAGACAGGAAGCACTAGGGATAATAGGCCCCCAATGACCTACCCACAGCTACCTACTTCCTTTCCTGCCATTATTTCCACAACCCTCCACAGCAGTACCAATAGTTATGGACCAGCATGTAAGAGGTGTGCCTATGGGGAACCTTTTATATTTAATCTATGATGTTATAATAAGTTAATGAGAGTCTCTTCAGCATTACTTATTTAATACAGTAATCCCATACATATGTCAGATTGTAAAATTCCATGTTATCTTAAATAGAATGAAATTGTTTTGAATTTATACTAAAAATATACTATATGAACGTTAAAAAAAACACAATGATGTGCACTGATAAAAATAGCTAAACATCATGTTTCCCCTAAATTGTTGAATAAACGAAGCAAGGAAATATTCATTAATGTTCATAGTTTAAATCTGAAATATAAAAATGTCTAGATACTTTTAAATAATTTTCATATTCCAATGGAATTTTAGTTAATAGACTAAAATTAAAACTTTCAATATCATTAAAACAGTTTAATGTAAATATTTGAGCCATAGTTTTCACATTCACAAATATACTAAACATTTAAAAAAGAAAATACTTATTTCGTTTAGCACATTCTTTCTTCTCTTCCTTAAGTTAGTCGTAGTCCTTGGCATTGACGCCTGCTTCACTGGCTGATTCTGTAATCCTTCATCATAACCATTGTCTAGGCAAGGACCCCGAGCATTACTTAACGGAGGGAGGTGGGAAAGAAGGTTAATTTGGATGAGGTAGTTCTAGTTGTAAAGGTATTTAATTATTTAATTGAGGCCAGAAGACACATACACACACATACAGACACAGACACAGACACAGACACACACACACACATACACACACACACACACATACACACACACACACACACACTGAGGAAAATATTTGATATATCTTGTATAGAATCATTTTTGATTTTTTTTTAGATCTTTGGGAATTTTTAGAATGTCAGAGGCAAGCATTCTTTAGGTATTGGAAAACTGGGTTGGAGCATATGATTTATTCATGAAATTTTGGTTGCAGAAAATATGAACAAGGAATCCACATCTCTCTAACCTTGCCCCAAAACGCTGCAATTACTGAGATAATTAGCTCCATGTTATTATAGATTATTTTTCTTATAAATAATTTATACTTCAGTTTACTCTCATTCTTTAAGTTGGCAGAGCATGAAATTGATTAGATATAATTGTACATCTGATTAATATTTAATTCAAATTATTTTATAGCCTCATTTAGATATTACTTTGTCACAATGTAGGATGCTGAGTGTATATTTTAAAGTTTGATATATATATATATGTTTTTATACTCATTTTTAAATTCTAAAGTACCATTTCTCTAGAGCATAAAATTTTATGTGTGCCTCTATAGATCCATACATATTTAAAATATATACAAAATATGTAAAAAACCCTAAATTATATGTATGAAAATAATGTTACAATACATATGATTTTTGTTTTTTGGGGGGATAGTTCACTAATGGAATTGACTAAGTTTAAAAACTGTTTTTTTTTTTTTCCTAAGTTCAGTTATCTCTATATGTTTTTACATATGCTATGTAACAGAACAACTGTTTGTTAATGGAAATAGAATGAGTTGGCATTCTCTCCTGGAAGCCAGCTCTGTCCTTACTTTTGAAGATTACTTTGTGTATGTCAGAGGAAGTTGGTAGTCAGTTCCTGATTGATGCTGAGGTTGGTAGTCAGTTCCTGATTGATGCTGAGGTTGGTAGTCAGTTCCTGATTGATGCTGAGGTTGGTAGTCAGTTCCTGATTGATGCTGAGGTTGGTAGTCAGTTCCTGATTGATGCTGAGGTTGCACAGGTGCTCCAGGTGATGAAGATGCTGAGGGGCTACAGCCTGGGCCACATTTCTTAGGAACCTTGTGTTGGGGAGCTGGAGACCAGTGAAAAAGGAGAATAAAGACTTCTGAAAGCTGCACTGTCCCACACCTTCTTCCCAGTTCCACACCCACACAGTCTCTTGATTTCCTGCAAAGGTCAGGGCTGCTTTAGAACAGCAACACACACATCACTCAAAACACGGACTTTGATTCAGCATAAGTCTCTGCCTAATGGTAAATTTGGATTCTATGGACAGATGCTCTAGTTCTGGGGCAGAGAGGGATCATAATTAGTGCACTGGTATTTTATCGATAAATGATTTACAAGTTATACAGGTACATACAAATAGGCATGGATCATATGACTAATATATACTATATACCTGTGTATTGCTGAGTTCCCTCTTTACAACGCATGTCAGTTCCATAGGAACAATAATCTTAACTGCTTTTCAACATTACCTGGCTTGAAAGAATTCTCAAATATATTTGGTGAATGAATGTGCTATGAGTTTAACTCTTGGAATTGCGTTTATGGGGACTTTGGTGAGAACCTGATAATGCTTCAAAACCTATCCAACTTCACTTTATTATGTACATTAGAATGATTGTTACCTAGCATAGTAATTGCATAATTAGACGCCTGTTAGAATATAATTTGGAAAGGTCAGAAATAGGCATAATATGGATAAGAGATATGGTTATTTTTAGAAGATAATTATTGATTTCCTTAGAAATGAAGTGTTGATGTTTCTTTTGGTTTTTGCAAAGCAGTACAATCTAATGCCTGAAAGTCAGGGAGTATCTTTGCTTCGATCAGTAGAAAGGAAAGGTCAATGGGGAAGAAGAGAGGTTAATTTGATTATCTCAGGCTGCTGTTAAAAAAGAAAATGGCTTTTCATTTCAGATTAGGCTATTCAATGATTTTTTCCCTTTAAAATAATACTTTTGTATGTGTCCCCCCCCCCCCCCCCGCCCCGCCCATGTGTTAGCCAACTGGTAGGGACTGGAGTGTTTTTCCAGGGCAAACTGGTGAGTGGGGATAACTGCTGACGTTTGACAGTGTGAAGCCTGTTCCCCAAAGGTCTAACACGCCAAAATATTCCAAGACAGTTTTTGATGATGACTGAGAACACTATTCCTGTGAAAGATTTAATGTCTGTTTCTTTTTCCTCTTTTTGTTGTTGTTTTTGTTTGTTTGGCGAGTAACTTTAGCTTCTGTTCGAATTATAAATTAGTGTCTTCATTTTCTCTGGGTACTGGTCTTACATGCCTTTAGTCTGTAAACTTCATGTATCTTTTCAGCCTGCTTTTCTAGATGACCATAGTTCTTTGCTTCTCATTCTTGTGTGTGTGTGTGGGGTGGGGTGGGGTGGGGGGAGGAACTCTTTGACAAATTTAAATGTATACTCCATTCTGTTCCCCACTGAAAAGCATCTTTGTTTCAGTGGTCTGTTCTATGTTTTATATGTAAAGACACCCATTTGTTTTCTGTAATTTAAAAGCTTACTCAGAAATGCTTGTTGCTTTTCTCACATTGTGATTTTTTTTTTTTAGAAAGGTAGGCTTATTTTGAGACTAAATCATATTACTTCAGAGGTATTTCCATTTGGGATGTTTATGGGACTATAGGGGATTTCTCATTTCAGAATGACCTGCATTTCACTTGGTGTTTACCAAAAAAACCTGCTCATTTATCTAACATAAGGGGCTAATTAAACTGCTTAAGTATATTCTTGGATGTTTGGAAGCTTTTTAAGCACCTTAGAGAGAATACTCTCACTGTGTCCACTTACAAATTCCACAGTGATTTTCCATTTACAGAAACACGGTCTCTAAAATCTAAGTGGACACAGTGAGAGAAGAGTGTTGAACATTCAATATTAAAGCCACCATAATCAATTTATAACTTTTATATTTGGCTAATTGTAATGAGTTCTTAGTCAAACCATATTATATAACATGGTTTAAATTTTCTAAAGTTGTGGAAGAATTTGAGGTGAAAGTTCATGGTAATTGTAATAATAAACCAAAACTTTTACCATACATGTTCCAGGTGCAAGTTTCCATTTATAATGTATGGAGTGGTCTCAATAAGTCAGCAAAGTGGATTACTCTGTCTTTACTTGCAGATAATGAAATCAAGGTGTAGGTAGTATACATATGTTCATGTCCATAGTCCTTATGGTTCTTTGCCATTATTACTGATTTTTCTTAGTCATGGAGAAGTCTTATTCACCAACATAAAACTTAAGACAAATTCATTTTTTACCCACAATAGTTATCTTTGTAAAAATTATACCAAGGCATGTTTTTTTTTTTAATTTCCACTGAAAAAGAAAACCGGCAATATGACAATCAGTAGGGTTTTCAATATGCATGTACGCGGTTAACTTTTATGCTCTCCTATGTATTTTCCTGATCCACACTGGATCACAGACATAGTCAGTGGAATGTTATCATTGTTTTACATGCACTTCTTTCTTATACATGAAACTCTTACATTTTTGTGTGGCTGCAGTAAATTGTTTCCAGACCTGTCCATTCTATATTTAAGTGTAAGCTGTGGCCTCTGTAACTATGCATTACAGACAAGTCAACTTACTATAGTCTTATTGTACTCAAAACAGACACCTCCCTCATAAAATCTGAGACTGGCCAAGAATTTGGAGGTAAATCAATAGTGTATAACTCACTTTCTTTCCCTTGCTCCTTTAAGCCAGCCTGCCACTTGAAGTTTTATGAACTTGCCTTCTTGGATGTGTTCAGTGATGATAGGGCAGAGTAGTTTGAGCAAAAACTCCATTGCCTGATATGGCCCCTTCAAGGTATAGACCTGAGGAGATTGTATCAAGGGAAATCAATACTGGGGACTCTCTGCCATGAAACAGGTAATCCTTCAAAGCCTAAGATTGACATGGCAATCCACTAGGTAAATATGTGAGCAGTAGGGAGCATCAGTTGGCTTACTCTGTGGCTACATCCGGACTCTCTTTACTGGCATTGATGAACTTGCTCTTGTGCCATGGTCCGCTTCCTCTTAGAGCCATACATTCACATTGATTTTACTTAACTCACTTTCAGCTTTACTTTGTTGAGTCAATATTTTGTCCATCAACTTAAAAAAAAAAAAACTAACCCAAATGACTCATCTCTGGTCAGTGGGTTTAACTTTCTGGTAGTCTGGTATCTTAATATGGCCTTGCAGTTTGAATTTATCTTTTCAGAGATTCCACTGTATCTGCTGCTGTGTGTCTACATAAGACTCTTGGAAGCTGAGGTGACTATAATATGCTGTCACAGACAATCAATAATGATGATGGTGATGATGATGATGATGATGATGATGATGATAATGATGATGTCAGTACCTTCTGAGATGGCATGTATGTTGCTGGATTGTAACAGTTTGACAGTTTAGGAGATTACCTATTATCATTATGTTGTCCTTTTCTCAAAGTGGGTACAGTATTCATAAATCTAAAAATACTTGGATCTCTTAGAAATAAGCCTCAGAAAACATTCATAAATTGCTCACAGTAACACGTGCTGAAGACTTTGGGCATCCTGGTGAGGTCATTTACCGTACCTGAGTGTTTTAATTTGGCGAAAACCATGCTCTGTGTGAGATGTTATAAAGGTACACAGGACATATGGGTATTTGTACTTGTCATGGTTGTAACTGGGGAGGCAATTGAAAAGATGGAAGGAAAGCTCAACATAACACTACAGACTTGAGGTTGGCAGGGTAGAAAGG
Source organism: Peromyscus eremicus (assembly GCF_949786415.1). NCBI lineage: Eukaryota > Metazoa > Chordata > Mammalia > Rodentia > Cricetidae > Peromyscus > Peromyscus eremicus. The sequence continues at coordinate 24,477,232 of NC_081428.1, read as the reverse complement.
TGGAGAGGACTGTTGACAAGCTGAGGTCAGCCATTGGTTTTTGGGTATAAGGACTAGGTTAATCATGGTTCACAGTGAATTGTGAACTTCGTTATGTCTAGTAGGGAGGACTCTGAATGTGTACAGAGCAAAGAGATAGAAATGTTTAAGGTGATGGGTTATGCCACTTTTCATGGTCTCATAATTACATGTTATATATAAATATCTCTCATGCCACAGAACTTTCTTCCTCTCTAATGGAGCACACATGACAAAATTTCTAAATACATCTCTTTTTCTGCCAATATTTTAAATTAATGTTGTCGTTTTCATTTATAAATGTAAATGTCAGTAATAAAATTTAAACTATGGTCCCACCATTGTGTGTGTGTGTATGTATATTCTTTTAAGAGCTGATTAAAATATCTGCTACTAGTAGTCTTTGATCCTCATAGTACCATGTTTTGATATTTGACTTACTATGAAATGTTAGTTTACACCAGTTAATAAGTAGTGAGAGTGGTCGGACAGCACTGAATTGTGCTATGTGCTTAAGGAAGTATAACCAGCGAAGTACTATGTCAGTTCTTCCTTGCCTTAGCATCTCCTGAGTAGTAACAGGAACTCACATAGTGAAAAGAGATCAGTGTGTATGAAGGGAAGCTGAGAACCAGGATTGGAAGAAAACAGTTGTTAAGTGCCAGTTTGTTTTCTTGTTGGAACATTTTATGAATGTATTTTATTACTTTCAAATGATGAGCATGTATGTATCTGTGTGTGGGTACTGGTGTCCACAGGGGACGAAGTCAGATCACCTTGGAGTCCGAATTATAGGCAGTAGTAAGTGAGGGAACTATATTACAGAGACTTTATCTGAATGGATGCCATGGCTTGCATAAAGATTCAGGATGGCTTTAGACTTCCTAACACTAGAATTTCTACAAGTTATCCTTAAATATGTCTTTTTATCTCTGTCATGGCTGGGTGACGATATTGAAAATTCAAATGTTATAAAAATTATTCATTTCTTGACAAAAAACAAATGAGTATACCACTTCCAACAAGTTACTTTGGTTTTTAATAGAGTATATACAACAAATTTGGGTAATTAGTTTTACTCTTTTCTATCTATTAAAAAATACAGGTTATTTTCTAGAAATGGTATTTTTAGTAATGCAAATAAGTATATTTATTTTTAGAACAAATAACCATTTGCAAGGGAAATTGTCAATATACCAATATTAAGAATTATTAAATATGGATAAGTATTCAGGAAAGAGACCGAGAATGAAAGTTTTGATTTCTCTTATCTATATTACTGGACTCTTCCTTGCTAAGGACCATCCTTTCGTCCTGGTAAATACATAATAAAACTATCTGTGGAAGGTTTGCTGTAGCGTCTGGCTCACAGATAGCCATGTACAGTTGTTTCTACCATTTTTGATGAGGAAGAATCCGAGATTACAGAATTTAACTATATTCGAGGCTGTAATTATTTGTTCTAAAACCTTCCTGCAGTTTTATTGGATAGTGCTCATTATCTCTTAATGCTATATTTTGGGATGAAAGGCATAGATGGTGAGGTTAAATAAGTAATACTGCTTGGTATGTAATTCCAGATTTTTACATCTATAAAAGATTGAATTTAGAGAAAGAATGATTTCAGTGTCCTTTTACTTGATTTTCCCCCATTATGATTTTTCCAATATGTAAATTTTATTATATATTGTAGATAAATTTTAATGATGATTTCTATACCAGTGTCATTAACATTTCAAAAATTGTCATAATATAAATAATAGAGCAGGAAGAAAAATAAGCAGTCAGTGAGTGGAAAACTGGACATATGTTATACCACGTGAGAACACAGTGCTAATCTGATCTGCGTATTTCATTGTAGATTCAGTTGGTAATAGCTACAGGGGATTATGAGGTTAAATTTAAATAGAAATAGAATATGGACATCTTTGCACTTTGGTGGAAATATGTCCAAAGTAAATGAGAAACACCTGGTCCTAGTTTTTCTCCTTGTCTTCCTATGTTTTGTAGTATTTTCTGCAATTTGGATATCGTTTAGAAAGTCCAGGTGTATGTTGTTATCTGAAGCCTTAAGTACAACTTTAAGCCACTACCGGTTTTATAATTTCAGAATCTGTTCCCAGAAGCCCAAGGTTCAGAGAATAATTTTGACCCTGCCAAACAAAGGATGTTTTTTGATTTCTTCACCAGGAGATGATGATCTAACGGAACCTGCATTTTCCAGATCGGTCTTTTCACCTGCTTTCCACTAATTTTTCGTTTGCTTTAGTCAAATATCCTATAGTGGAAGATGGAACCCGTACATTTGCACGTTCTCTGGGCTGATGGTTGAAAAGAAAATAGTTGCATATAGAGCAGATGCTTCTGATGGCGTTTATGATAACTTTGCAGTGTTTTCTTTGCCACACACTTCACCTTTAACATGTGTGTTCTCCATGCATATGTGTTGGGTTCAATTTTACCATTTTTTTTTTACTACGTTTAAATATGTAACACTGAATGCAGTATGGTAAGCCATTACCGCTATTATCAAGGCTGATGATGAAAATCCAACCATTCTATGCCTCATAAAGACATTGATTAATTCTGTTGATTCTTCCAGACATATACTGCAATTTGGAATAGTGTCAGAATGCTTCAACCTGGGGCAACTGGAACCCAAAGAGAAGGTTGGATGAGTAGGGTGTTTATATTAATTATGCAGCTACTGGTTGTCCCAGTTTTTGATGTGATACAGTTAGTACCTTTTGTGATTTTTAAAGTAGATTTTTAAAATGAAATATGCAGTTTTTGTTTGAAATTGTCACATGCATACATATTCCTGGCTTAAAAGGAATGAGACATATGAAAGACCATATATTAAAAAAAATTAGCCATATGGGGTATTTCATTTTCCTGTTGCTATTTCTCTGTTTTGGATTGGTACTGGCTTGTATTCAGATAAGATGAAAGTTGTACCATGTTGCCATACTTTGAATATGGAATCTTAGTGTTCAATGAACGAATTGTTCTTGCCACAAAAATCAAAGCCTGGGCCAGTTAAGTTTTCCTGCTCTTTAGCCTCAGGTAATCTGACCCTCTACAGAAGCACTTCTCTTCTGCACTTATCAAAGGGTTCTGTTTCTAGCCACCACAATGGCTTTCTGCTTCCCTTTAAGAAAAGTTTTGTAAATCAAGAAAGCTTTTGTCCTGCGTTCCTTTCATCTCCGCTCTCTTCTCCCTGTTCCTTTTATTCCTGAGTTCCACCAGGCACTCTAATATTACACAAGCTGTAATAATAGAGAAATAAGATGGTTAAGGACGATGAACTAGAACTGTAGGAGTCCCACAAAATACATCCTTAAGTACCAATGTATCCTTTTTCTCCAAGTAGACTAGAATTTATGATGACTTACAGTGAAGAGATCATGTGTGAAATTATTTGTATCATTTTAGATAATCGAAAATGGGACATTTCAGGTTTTTTTTTTTTTTTTGGTTGGGGGGGAGAGGAATAGAGAGAAAAGAGAGAAAAGGAGAAGATCAGGGAGAGAAGGGAGATGGAGTGAGAGTGTAAAGAAAGACAGAGAAGCCAGAAAGGCAGAGAGAGAAGTGGGGTGGAGGAGGGGGCTTCCACTCCTTCCCATCATCTCTGTATCTTCCCTGACAGTCTACCCCACCCCAGAAAGCTTTGCAATTTTAATACCATTTTACTAGTTTTCACTGCTTTAGGTTATTACGTATGTTATTAATCCATATTGATTTAAAATATTGAAAATCAGGTTAATTTTGCATGGTTGCTGACGTCACTATCTTTCGCAAGCAGGCTGTCGTGCCTTGTGTAAGCATAATAAGCCCCCATCTTTAAATAATTAAATTATATTAATTATTATTATTATTTTTTTACAGTGCTGAGGTTTGAACCCTGGGCCTCTTGCTTGGTTGCTCAACCATCTACCCCTGAGGCCACTTTCCTAGATCTGGGTTGGAGTTTTATTTAGATGTATAAGCAATCAGAATTTCACTAGTTAATCAATTAATTTTGTATGTAGTGTATGCATGTGTTCTTGTAGGTGTATGCTAAACATCTGGCTATGACTGGATGCCAGAGGTCCAAGTCCAAGGTCTTTTTGCTCTTCAGTTTATTGTTTTGAGACAATGTCTCTCATTGAATTTGAAGCATGCCAACTAGGACGTACTGACTGGCCAGCTAGGTCTAGGGATTCTCTGGTTGACACCTTCCCAGCTCTGGAGGACAGAAGTGCCTCACTTTGTCTTGCTGTTACCTGGACCCTGGAGGGCTGAACTTAAGTTCTCGTTCTTGTTTGGTAAGCACTTTACTGATTGAGCTATCAATTTTAGCTATCAGCTCAGCTCCTCAAATTCAATATTTAATTATGTATTTCATGTACTGTTGGTTATATACTAGCCAAAGACACAAAGAAATCTGAAAAGGATGCATATTATTTTCTCTATTACTCTATTGTAAAAATACACTTATGTAAGAATCTGCTTAGTTGTTTATAAATACTTTTAGTAAATGGTATAGCATTTTAAATGTGTATTTTATTTTCCAAATAACTGTCACTTTTCAACTATCATGGGAGACCCATGATTCTTTTATAATCTTTGCTTTGTCCTCTGTGTTCTGTAATGCACATTTTAAAAAGTGATGTGGAGAAAATTGGATGTAAAAAACAAAACAAAACAAAACAAAACAAAACAAAAACCAGACGCCTATACTAACCATTTCTTAGACTCACAAACCATTCCACAATTTTATTCTTTAAACTGCAGATAACATTCACTGTTTTTGGAATCTAACGTTTCCTTTCTTTTTATTGAAAATTACGTATGTGATGATTTTGAAAACTAATATTTTGGAATGCATCGAGCCTGAAATTCTAGGGATCTGATCCCAGCTCCTCATGCTTGCTGGGTAAACGCTTCCCTAACTGATCTCTCGCCTCAGTCCCCCTACCAAAGAGAAAAGACCAGTTTTATATTTGGACACATACATGCACCACTTTTTAGTGGTGATGCTGTCACTAGTCTAGCTTGGGCAGTGTTTTGAGAACAAGGACAGAGATTTCATGAAATAAGGGCTTAGACTCAGCTCAAACTCCCTGCCTCCAACGCAAATCTCCTATTTACAGTGATCCTGGTGACTGTTTAATGGTAGACTGTATGCAATCTCGAATTAAAGAACATATGGGGACAGTTATCCTGGGTAAAATGGCCAACGTGCCTTGTATTGTGTATGGAAGATAACAGGGCAGGTGGTAATCCTTCCTCACAGAGTGGAGACAGCTGGTATTTTCTGTAAACTGAAGCAGTCTTTTGCAATGTAGCCTCACCTCACAGCTGATATGTTGGTGCTTATTAGTATAATTTAAAACATACATTGATGTGAAGAACCGTTGTGTTTTGCTGTCTGGTACAAAGAGCACCTTCTGGCAGAGGCATAATGGGAGAAAAAAAAAAAACGTATACACACCCATATGTAGATTCTAGTTTTAGGAATTAAGAGTCCTTTCTTTGATTTAGTTGTTTTTAATGATAACACAAAGATTAGATTTTTCTATAAAATATTTCCCTTTGAAGCCTCATCTCTGTGTTCCATATTCTCCAAAATTATAATGTTGCTGTGGTAAGTCATTAATTCACATCATCAAGACATATTTTTTTTTAAAATTCACCTTTAAGTTTCTTTTCTTTTTTTTTTCCTTTTTTTTTTTTTTTTTGAGGATATTTCCCATCAAGAAGCACTCACTAGACAAATACTGAAATCAAAATAGCAGAATCTCAATCTGATGAGAAGGTGTTTTAACGTTCGTGCATTCTCACGTTTGAGTACAAAGAAGAAAGAAACTGTGTTATAGTATACTGAAGAGCAGTTTCAGACAGTTTACAGTCCATTTCAGATTCCAATTACTTCCTGGGAGAACTGTACAAATTGTGACAGGATCTCCAGTCTCAATGACCAGATCCGTTGATTTAGTCCATCTCCAAAGTCCCTAAGGCAAGCTCAGGTTAAAGGTCAGGTTACTGGCGCATGACACCCTTGCTCACTGCAGTGAGCACTTTCGAGCAGCGCACTGGACATGATTTCCATCTCCACTGTCCATGCAGCACACAGCACATATTGCTAATGCAGCTCCTGTCTTCCTTGGGCTGATCACAAGGAAACTGTGAACAGGCCAGTAGGAAAGGGGTAGTAGAGCATGGCTAAGTTCCTGCTCACAAAGGAGTGATGAGTTTTGCAGTTAATCACTCAGTTTCAGGACTCAGGCACTCTTACATCAATTCAGTAAAAAAACATAAATAGAAAATAAGAAAGAAAAAATATATAATTATGATGTGATAATGACCTAACAAAGTAAATTTAACAACTGCTGATGTAATTTCAACAGTTGCTGTCTATATATAGGGTTTGGACCTTCTCACATGGAGGTGGAGATAATGTTTCCACCCTTATGTTTTTTTCTCATCATTGGCTCTATCTTATCAAATTGTAAACCATTTCTTTGATTTAAGCATTGTCGGAATAGTTGGCCTTATGTATATTGTGACAAATTGAATGATGTTTTTATTTTAACCTTCTCTGAGTGCGATTACCCTCAGCACATGTTTTTTTGAATTCTTCAACTGTAATTCTCAAATATCGCTGTGTCTCCAAAATCACTGCAGCCTGGTGTGCCACCTGGGTACCTGCTTTCTGTCTCAGAGTCTTTGGAATGAGCTGGTCTGAGATGGAGAATTCCCACTGCTAATGATTCCCAGCAAGGGCTAATTCAGCCAGTTGGGAGACTGCATGCTGGGAAACCCAGCTTTGCTCAAACACTATTGAACTTTGCTTATGTGTGTTTTAGTTATCTAACACCATGTAAAACAACAATCTTTGCTGAAATGGGAAAGCTTGTATCCAGAGTAGTGGCTGGGTTGTTTTCATAGCATGTGTACAAACATTTGCAGAGAACTCAATCAGTTGTCTTGGGGATGGCATTTTAGAGAAACTATTTGATTTGCTGATCATTTTTTGTTTTCTCCCATTTATCATCAGTTGTAATATTTTCATCCCTAACGTTAGATTTTTGTTTACCAATTCCCTCCAAGTTATGATATTTCACATTTATTGTGGATCCCTTGAAGAGTAAGATCAGTAGTGGTGATCAGTGGCATTTGAACACAAAAAATGATTTTCATGCTTCCTTAGGCTTCCCCTAAGTGCCAGTCTTTAGGTGAGTGGGTAGATATGAAGTCGTTTCTATGGGACAATAAAAAGATAAATAAAGAAGCTGAACGAAAAACACAAAATGCCTTGGCATTTGCATATAGCACGTGTCAATGGGATAAATATGACCTTAACTAAGTATAAAGCTTTATATCATATATATATAGACCATGCAGGAGTGCTACACACACACACACACACACACACACACACACACACACACACACACACGATTGCTTTATTTACTTGAGGTCTTCTCATTTTGGGTATAAATTCACTGTCCTTCTTTTGTTTGAAACTAACATTCAAAATAAAGTTATGCATTATTCTTAATAATTGAGATTTGGAGGTATTTTCACACTTAGTATTATTATTTAAAGTCTGTGAAATGTTACTATTGAAGTCTGACATTAAAATTTGTAGAGTTTCAGGATCAGTAATTTGATTATTTTACCGAGGCATCATGGGTTTTAATAGTTTAAACAATTTATGTCAAACATCTTCAATCAGTAATAACTATTGCTAGCTATTAAAATTTTTTTTATGTACTTTTAGTTATATTGTACATCGTTAAAAATAGCCAGTTACCAAAGTAAAGCCTTGGTGTACTTCTAAAGTGAAGCTTCCTTTCAGTATGTTTTTCAATTGGGATTTGTTCTTGGTGTGTTATTGTTGTAAATATCAATTGAGTAGCTTTATTCCAAAGGAAAAAAGGAATGAGACTAGCAATGTATTGTGTGACTGCTTTATTGGTTTATTGATTTAATTTATTGGTATAGCAGAATATCCACAACCACAAATAAATTATTTAGCTTCCAGGAACCAAATTGTAATCAGAACACTTATGGAGCATGTGGTTAGAGAACGGGTGTGCATTATTCTTAAGGAACCAACTTCCTGTGGTTATACATGTATATTAAGATCTAGGGTTTTCCACATTATATACATCCAATCTAATTTTTACCACCATAGGAATAGCCTTTGTGTTTGCCACTCTCCAGCAAGATTCTTAACAGCAGAAGAATCAGGGACTCTGTTTTCGTTTATGAACCGAGTACATACATCTCTCTAAACAACATGAAAATTCTGGTGTAGTATGTCTTGTGAACGTGAAAATGTTTTTATGTGACACATTATGGGTTCTGATACTTGGAATAGTTCTAAAGTGGATGTGAAATAACATTGTCCTGTTTAAAGAAGAAGGTGTTTAGTACATCTAAACTGTCTGTGAACCAAACGGGAAATTGGTTCTCACAGGGCATTAGTGAACACTAGAAGAGAAATATTCATGTGAAACTACATTTTGTGGTCCTGAGATACTGAGATCCATAAACCACCCATATTAAAGGACCATGAATCACATTCTCACGTTCAGTTTTCTTTCTGATTCACCATGTATTTATCCGTATAAGTTCTAAAAACCGGCTTTAAAGTGTGGACTGTATTTTAAGCTTGCACCATGGATATTGTAAAATCAGTTCACAAAGGCTGCAGGAAAGGTTTTAGAGTGCAATGTGTTCAACCACTCCATTCAGCCCTGTGTGCTTTGCAGCTGTGGGGTAAGACTGACCTTTTCCCATGACAGTCGTGAGCCTTCTGTGTCCCTAGCATGCCGGGCTAATCAAATATGAAGGGTAACTAATTGTGTAAGAGATATCCAGGGGTCTGTATTCTCCCCGGGTGGTAGGCAACATGTGACTCTGCAAATTCCTTCCTGGCCTCTACTCTGTAGCCCAGTGTGTCCTCAAAGTCATTATCCTCCTGCCTCAGCCTCCCATGTGCTGGGATTACAGCCCTGCTCCACCGTGCCAGCATGGTAGACCATATGATTCTGTGTGGTGATATATCATGTCCCACAATATATTGTGTACCCTAATAAAACTTACCTGGGGTCAGAGAACAGAACAGCCACTAGATTAGACATAGAGGCCAGACAGTGGTGGCACACACCCATAATGCTTGCATTTTGGAGGCAGAGCTCCATCCAGATCTCTGCGAGTTCAAGGCCACGCTGGGAACACAGCCAGGTATGGTGGCACACCCCTTTAATCCCAGCACTTGAGATCTCATGTTTTGCTTGACACTCGCCTTTAATCCCAGGAAGTGATGGTAGGAAGCAGAAAGGTATATAAGGTGTGAGGACCAGAAACTAGAGGCTTTTAAGCTTTTAGGCTTTATAGCAGCAGTTCAACTGAGACCCTCAGGGGTGAAGACTCAGAGGTTTCCAGTCTCAGGAAACAAGATCGGCTGATGTTTGGTAAGGTGAGGTTGGCTGTGGATTGTCTTTTTCCTCTGATTTCTCAGTTTTAACCCCAGTATCTGGCTCGGTTTTTTTTTTTTTAATTATTAATAAGACCTTTTAAGATTTCTGTTACAATTTGGATTAGGTCAGGAAGTGGTAATAGAAAAAGAGCCGCAATTAGTAGCCACATACAGTGATTTTTTTTTTCTACTTCTAACCAGTCTCTAATGTATTCACTTCAAATTTCACTGAGAAATATTGGTGATCCCCAGTGCATGTGAGTCACCACTTACAAACTCTGTGCTTTATGAAATTATATATTTACCACATATTTTCTGAAAAACACTGAGGTTCAGCAGTTCCTTAATTTTGGGTCTGTGTTGTCTGTTCACCAGCAACAAGGAAATAACTAGTTTTCTTGATGGTAGGTTATGTTAGTGAAAATCAGATTTATCTTGTGAGTACAAGTAAATAAGCTAAGGATACGTTCTGAATGTGTCATTGATTGCAGTGTGGGGTACAAATTGCAGAGAATCAATGCAACAGCAACTAAATTTACTAAACGTTAATTCACTTGTAAGATCTTCATTGCTGTTCTCTTCGCGGGATACATAGCAGTTAAAATTAGAGACTTCGTCACATTTTGGGGAAATACACAGTGTTATAAAATTTTAACTATTTCAGTTTTTATACACTTCGTTATTTTCACATCTCTTATTCTTCTATTAAAGGACATTTTCTTTTTAGAACATGCAGCTACATTCTTTTATAAAATGAAATCCAAATACTTAATATTTTTGCCTTTATTTTTAATTTTAAGTAGTTTTTCTTTAAAAAAAAATCATGTCAGGACTTGATAGGTTAAAAACAAAGAGGACATAAGGTTGACTAGGAAGGAAATAGGCAGAAGTTGTGAGAGAAAGGTGAATATGATCAAAACTCAGTATGTAAACTCTCAAAAAGTTATTAAAAATGAGAAGAAAAAAGTAATAAATCACTTTTAAATATTAGGTCTTAAAATATATTCTTTTAAAGGGTTTCCCTTGTTCCCTAATAAGCTCCATGTTATAAAATAAAACTACTCTTCTGGGACCTGATATTATTTTCCTATTGACATGGATTTTTAATTGTCAGCTTGTCATGAATATACTCCAGACATGGAGTATTGAATAAAAGTTGGACAACTACATGAATTACATTGGTTATGGCTCCCCAGTGTGGAATTTGATTTTACTTCTTCTTAATATATAGGTATTGTCATTGTATCCAGGACTGTACCAAGTACAGTCATGTCATTTCTTCAGGTCAGAGGGCACCCGGCTTCCAGAGCAAACGGAGCCCCCAGCTTGGCCCCTAAGCCAAGGGTGCAAGGTTGCATCTCAAAGATGGGCTGCTTTCCTTTTTTACAGGATGCTGATGTGAATGAGACGGAATCCGGAATCCTTCTGGAGGACTGTATACGTTTTGCAAATCAGCTAGGCTGATTTGTGGCTATTCTTTGCAGAGAGCATTGTTTTGCACAAATGATTTTCCAGGGGTTGTGTAGAGATACTTTCAGGGCTGGCACAAAGTGAGGAGGGAGCACTGGACTGTAGCACAGCAGATTATAAATAAATAAATAAATAAATAAGCAAGCAAGTAAATAAATAGTTAATTAATTAAATAAACAGATGAAATCGATTGATTGTGTTATTTTTAGGCTGTATATTGCCCCCACATCTTAATGACTACATTGAATATTGGTGTCATATGAAAGGAGAATATTTAAATTATTTGAAAGGACTTCTAAAAATTCTTGTCTCTGTCTCAACCAGGTGTCTTTGTGAAGCTTGATATCCTTACATTACAGCAAATGTAACAGTCTGAACGCAAGTGGTTAGTAAAACCCAGCTTCATCAAACCATAAATTAAAACATCTGCAGAAATTATAAACCAGTGCCACTTCTCACACGAAATATATTTGCCCTGGGAAGCAACTATTTTGCAAGAAATAGTTTGTTGATATGTAATAAAATTATAGAGTAAATGAGTAAGTATTTTAATCTTCCTTGATATCAGCATCTAATAGCAATTGCTGTTAGATCCAGTTGCCATCAATGAAATCACTTTGGGAACCTGCATAATTTTTAAGGGTGCCAAAGGTCCTTAACACCAAACACTGGAGAACAGCTGCCTTAAGCTATCAGAAAGTCTAATGTTCCTTTGTTAGAAGAGTGATGTTCCAAGGATTGGACGGAACGCACACATATGCATTTGATTGCTTATCTTAGGCAAAGGAACCCCAACCCGTTTTTCAAGAATCTCTTCAGTTTTCACATTTGATTTGTCACGAGCCCGTCTCCAGGTGCAGATGTGTTGACTCAACTGCGCAAACAGAGAGGGGCTGCGTCGTAAAGGCCACGCCGGTGGCTGTCAGGATGGTTTTAATTAACAGGAAGGCACTCATGCTCCCATTTTGTGTGCACTCGAAAATGTTAGTTGTCCACCGAGATGGGTCACAGATGAGGCGCTACGTGTGCCCGGTTGAAATGCAGCTGTGACATACGCTTTTTTTTTTAAGGAAGACAGCAGAAAGGACTTGGGGCAAGTGATGCCATGTGAATTAGGGACTGTTTTGCGAGAGATGTTGGACAGCGGCTGTGCTCCTAATGAGTGGCAGAAAAAAAAAACCAGCCACAGCAGAGAGGGTCTTGGAATTCTGGTACAAGAATATTCTTGTTGGTTCTCTCTGTGTGTCTCCATCTGTCTGTCTGTCTCTTGCTCTCACACACCACACAACACACACACACTGCTTGTGCATGCATCCACGTTTATAAAATGCATAGATCTGGATCAGAATTGCATTGGATTCTAAAGTGACACGGTTTCACCCTCTTACCTGGCTCTTGACTTGTCATCCTTGCAGTTGGTGGCAGAACACAACCCCTCACAGTGCTAAAGCACAAGCTTCTCGGTCAGCTGGATGCACACAGACCCAGGTTCTGCCTCCTCTATCTGCTGGTCGTGTGTTGGCTGGTGGCTGTAGTGAGACGCACTTTCTGTGTGAAATAATGATTAAAACTACTTTCCCCCCAAAACCGCTGTTCATATTAAAGCGCATTTCCCATAGAGAATACTCAGTTATATTTCTACATGTGATTGTGAGGGTGTTACAGATATATGTTCATATGTTCATCTACGTATGGACAGGTGAATATGACTTTATTATTTGCGCTGTGATATTTGATGTATCAGATTAAAAAATAGATTTTGTTGCTTTTTGAAGCAAATTTAAGGTATAAGATGGGCGAGTGGATTTCATCAGTTGAATAATTGGGAGAAGGAATTGTTGAATAAATACAATTAACCACACATATGAAGATGTCATTCTTCCATCATTCCCTCTGTCCCCTTATTTTGTATCATTCTAATTGAGGTGAACAAATTATGTGTACTTGCATAGATCTGTGTATTCTCGTGGCTGTAGATGCGTACAGCCTGCTAGGGCTTCAGTTAGCTTGGATGATTGTGGTTGTTGTTTACATGGCATCAAGATTTGCCAAGAATGCAAGTTCTGAGCTACTTTGGGAGTTTATCCAGTTCCATTTTAATGGGTTTGAGTATAATTTGAACAGAGAATGAAACAGTGGTATTTTTTAGCATTTTTTTTCTCCCTAACTTTTCAAGGGTTATTTTGAATTGCCAAAGGGAAGCATTGAGATTTGGTCTCAGGGTAATTAGCCTTTTGATGCACTGGGTGTCATGAATATTTACTATGGATCAGTGCCACTGTACATAGAGGTTTGTCAAATAGATTCTAAGTTCAGTCAACATTGCAGTTTAATTAATGGTATCAGCATATATAAATTTCCAGTCCGTGAATGATAACCTACTGAAGTGACTCATACCTTTTGACAGTGTGTGTGTGTGTGTGGGGGGGTCCACATAAACAAAGAAATATATTATTTAACACTTATTGGCTATTCTGTCTAGTTCAGTTATAAATGTTTCATATCTATTCACCCCGTCATTTCATATAGCAATGCTCTGAGGTAAGAAAATTCCTATTTTGTAGGTTACTAAAATACCTCAGGATGATTATCTAACTCACCTAATGTCACATAGAGTGGCCTCTTCTACTCAGTTCTCTAGAGTAGGTGAGCATTTAAAAAAAAATGCCCTGTGCGACACACTTCTGAGCTTCTTTGTATATCCCCAGCCTTCTGTATTTGTTCATTTAATTTTTTTTTTAATAAATGGAGATGAAAATAATCATAGTGTCAGGCTTAGCTCCTTGCCCATGTTTTTGTGTGAACTGTGTCTTTGAAGTTAAGCTTGCAGGCAGGTGTTGGGTATGTGTATGCTGCAGATGAGAACTTACGCAAGATAAACAAACTAAACATGGAGAAAGTATTTGGTTAGTGTTTTCTATTGGCCAAGTTGAAAGCCCATAATGTTTATTGTATATAGTCTATGTGGCTCTTGAAGGCACAACAACTATCCATAGGAATGCATCTCTTTGAGGATTCCATGAATAAAAATGGCGACTGTTAATTGTCATGTTGGCAAATATTTGAAGTGTTATGTTTTTGTGTGCCTTTAAAAATCACTGTTGCTGATTCTTCTGGGAGTATTTGATACCATTTTTTTTGTTTTTCTTTTCAATTTTTTAATTAGTTCTTTGAGAACTCCGTACAATACATTTTGATCATATGTACCTCTTTCTTCAGCTCTATCCCACCTTCCCTCTCCACCCAAATGTGTTTGCTTTCTTTTCCCTTCACCCATCAAGTCCAGTTGGTGATGATGAAAAGTAACTCAGTTTAGAGTTTAAAAAAATCTCTGCTACCTAATGTTTGGAAGTGTAAAAAAACAGCTTTTTCTACATTAAGAGAGTGATGTGGGTAAGTGATTCCTTTGAGGAATAAATAACAAATCTTAAATTAATTCTTTAATTAATTGTAGATTAAATATATAACTGCCTTCATCATGTGTTGAAAATATATGTTGTTTTATTTCACATATTTAGGTTTTCTTATAAACCTCCCAATATTTATTCCATTGAAAGTAAAATAATATTTTACTCCTGCAATAGCTATGAAAACCATACAAAATAGCAAAATAGTGCCATAGGTCATTGTCTTTAAGTGATGGCTGAGTTACTTGGTAGTCATAAAGGATCATAGACCATAAGGTGCACCTAGAGTCCACCATGAGGCAATAGACTATTTTCTTGGGAAGAATTTTATAGGGAAATTAGATGGCTTTTCTGGAAAGAACCATGAAGGACACATGCATTTCCCCAACCATTTTCCCTTCCCCCTTGGTACTAGAAGACAGAAAGAAAACAATGGAAAAAGTGGCCACTATAATGGAAAGATGGGCAATCACCAAAGTGATTAGTGTAGACATTTTATGGGGTCTAATCTACCTCTGGAACACTGCATTCTGTCAAGAACAGAGGGCTAATGCATCTTCTAAATATCTAAAGACAGGAGCCAATTTATGTCTGTCAGGCCTCACTTGTCTCTCATTTAAATCCCTCCTGTTAGGGAATGACATATGATTCCCATTGTAGTCAAATTTCACTCTTGATTTTAGTCAAAAATAATTTTAAAAGCCTTCTGACAATTTAAAAGAGCATTTTAAAATAAATGGCATTATTTTAAACCCCCTGCTGGATATCAGAAGCTATCTATAATTAGTAGTAAGTTTTAATATTGTACTTGCTTTCATTTTATATATATATATATATATATATATATATATATATATATATATATATATATATATATATAAAAGTAAAACACCTTTAAGACGTACCCACATCCATTATTAGATCTTTCTCTTTTGGTAAATATTGAAGGCTTGTAGAAAACTTGGTGATCACTAATCTGAATGAACATCACATTACAATTTTTGTTGGCTGAATGATAGGCCCTGGTAATATTTCATTCGTTAATTAACTTCCTAACATTTGCAGGTGTGATGTCTGCTGTACTCATGATTGTCTAGGCATAATGAATTTGTGGGCTATAAGAACTGAATGTGGTATTTCTCCTCCCCATTACATGTCTCATGCAAGCAGTATAGCCTACTTACTTCAGGTCAGCATGACATTGTGTGCCAAATTGCATGCTGCCTTGGGCCAGATGAGCCACTGCCATACATTGCTCATGCAGATGCAAATTGCCACTTATCTAAAGAAGAGCCTTACAATAAGTGAACAAGCAATTTCTGTTTCAGTAGTGAGGCTGCTAATATCTGGATGGATGAATAATGATAAGGAGGTGTAAGAGATGGATGAAAGCATTACACTGATTTCCCTTTTTGGATTATTACTGTCTATACCCTTCATGAAATTAGTCTTAAAAAATTATTTGTTTTCCATCCTGTTCTCGAATATAATATTTACTTTGGAGGAAAAAAAATCATTACACTTTTATCAAACATTAGTAAAAATATTTTGTAATTAACTCATAAATTTTTCTTTTAAAGTTTTAAAGTTTTTTTAAAGTTTGAAAGCAATTCAACTTTCAGAACTCTTTGGTGAACATCTACATGCAGAAGGAATCACCCATATTCATTTCTCAGAGGAATTATGTAGACAAAGATGAAAGGAATGGGATGTACATTTTCCTTGAAACTAGTTTTGGAGCTAAATGTAGGACTGATATTCAAGGGGTCAACAACATTTTACTTTAAAATGTTACTGTGTATATTAATAGATTTAGTAAACTAGGTAGTGTGAATTTTCATTAAAAATATGGTGAATTTTTGATCAGATTTTGGTGAGGTAAGATTAGCTTGTGGTTTGTCTGATTGGTTGATAAATAAAGCTGTTTGACCAATGGTGAGGCAGAATAAGATGAGGCAGGACATTCTAAAGAATGAGAGAGGAAGAAAGAAAGAGGAGCAGAGGAGACGCTGTTAGCCACCACCATGAGAAGCAAGATATAAAGGTACCAGTAAGCCACAAGCCACGTGGCAAAGTATAGATTTATAGAAATGGATTAATTTAAGATGTAAGAGCTAGCTAGTGAGAAGCCTGAACCATTAGGCTATACAGTTCATAATTAATATAAGTCTCCGTGTGTTTATTTGGGTCTGAGCAGATGCGGAACAGGCAGGACACAGGAAAACTTTCAGCTACAAGATTTATCATTTAAAAACTTCAAGATTTTACATTTTTAGGCCCTCCCTCATCATCTGAATTGCTCATTCATCAATCAGTCAATCAATCTATCTATCTATCTATTATCTATCCATTTCTCTCTTTGTCTGTCTGCCTATCTATACATCTATCTGTTATTCTATTTGATAATAAAAATGTTTTTTGATTATTTTCTATCCTAACATGAAATGTATTAAGAATCTCTTTGCTAAGCCAAAGTAAATATTAATTTAGCAACTTGTTACTCTGTTGATTTTGGTTCTATCTCAGAATAGAGGCCATTTTTATTTTCTTGTTGACTCTCCAATAACCATGTTTTCTGGTTTAAGTGTTTTTCTTGAAACTCAGATCATATGTCTTAATGACTAATCCCAGGGATAATAGCCACACCCCCTCAGTCCCCAAGGCTTTCCTGCCCAGTTTGCAGAAATCAACTGCAGTGCTTCCTATCATGAGCAGGGACAAGACACCCTAATATGTGTGTGATGATGTTTGGAAGCCATTCTATAATAAAGCTTATGATCTACACTTACCTCATTGTCCAAACATTAGCTGCTAAGCCATTGTAGTGACACATTCTTAAATTTGCTTTTATTCCCTTCTACTTTTAGATGATACTTTTAAGAAGACAATGACCATTCAATAGTACATCAGCAAAAATCGATGCTTTCATTGACATTTATTTATTATCTGAAAGCACATTGTCTATTATCAGCTTTGAATATAAGATTTTTTTTAACTTTTGGTGCTAATGATGGAGCCTGAGGCTTTATGAGTGCTAAGAATATCTCCATCCCTGAGGTATATTTACCTGCTATATGTTTTGAGGCATTGCTACTGGATATTGAATTGCGTAGAGTTAACTGCTTATCAGTATTTGAAATATTACTACTGTTGAACAGCAGCCAGTTCTTTGAATGGCCCATTCAGATGATTGTCTCTTTGTTTGTTTGTGTTTGCAGTGAATGGTTCCCACCATGGCAGTGGCCTCAAAGTCTAGAAAATTGTGTTACTTGATGTTTTTATAGCAGCAAACATTTCCACCTTCAGAAAATATGCTCACTGATATAAGTTGTCTCTCTGCCTCTAATTCCATTATTCTTCAAACAAACAAACAAACAGAATGACACATTAAGACTGTGATCAATAAAGACAGAAAGAATACTTCAGGGCTGGGGAAATGGCTCAGTGAAGAAGGTGCTTCCTCGCTGGAGAGAGGACCTGAGTTCGATCCCCAGAGTTCACATAAAAACTAACTGGGTATGTTGGTTTGTAATACCAGGCATGGCCAGTTGGGAGGCAGAGACAGACAGATCCCCCAGGGAAGCCCTGGACTAACTATCCTGGCATATGTGCAGATTTCTAGGCAAACAAAACGTCTTGTCTCAAATGAAACCTGGAAGGTGCCTGAGGATGACAACCCAAGTTGTCCTTTGCCATCCACATACATGTCTCTAAACATACAGATACAAAATACTATTGCATAGTAAGTGATTTATTGACCCCAGAATTTGATGAACACCAGGGTAACAGTATCTAACACTGGGAATAAATTTCAGATGATAATGTGGATTTGTAGACTTTCAAGGCTTTCACTGGCAATTTTATCTTTTGAGTTATTTTTCTTTAGCTTATAATATAAGTGAAAAGAGTTAAAACAAATATGGAAAAAGCAGGAAAAATCACATTTAGTGATTTTTTGTGTTTAATTTTGGAAATGAGTTGTAAAATAAAATACCCTTTTGGATCTTTGTTTATTAAATGCAAAATACCATATATGCCTTTTACTTTGCACTATGAATTGATATTAATATGAGTTTGATGACTCCAAGTCAACATTTGATAGCTTTGTTATCTTTTAGTTCATTCCTAATTGATGACCCATTTGCAAAACACCATTTTGATTTTTACCTCTGGCTATAATATTTTCTTAAGGGGTATGTGGAATTGTGACAAATTTTCTTGAAAATGAATGGAATTTTAAGGTTTTGAGGGGTTTTTTTACAGCAATAGTCCATCAAAAATGTTGTCTTGAAAAGCCACAGTGCCTTCAAAAGTCCACAAATGTAACATACAACTTCCTTTTCAAATGTTTCTTCTTAAATTAAGATGCTAATTAAAGTTAATGTTTTTCAAGTTCTGCAATATCAGCTGAAGAACATATCAGCTAAATAAAAACTCCGCCAATACCTTGTAATAGACAGGAACACTTGGCGCTTCTTAAGTCTTGATTTCTGAACATGTTGCCTGGCTAGAGACTGAGTTGTCTCCGTTTATGATCCCAGACTGTCTGTATGCTGGCCCCACCTGGGCAGGAGGTAGCTTCAGAAAATACTGATGCTGTGTTCCTTCCGAAAAGTCTAGGAACTAATTGCATTGATGTGTGGCCTGGACTTTGAAAAGTAGAAGAGGTCCCAGGTGATTCTGCTGCTCTGCCAAGGTTTAGAATCACTGGTCTAGACAGTCGGTGTGTGGCAGGGAAGGCGAGATGCTGATCACCTTGATAACCTGAATTGAAGTACAGCTGTGAGTCAGCGGCAAGAAGTAAGGAGTGTGAGGGAGTGTGTATTCACACATATCCATCCATATCTTGTGGTTGGGAGCTAATGGCAAGCATCGTTGCTATTTCCAACCTTTGTTTCTCCACCTGACTGTGATGTTAAACTAAACATTCTCTTCTATGTTTCTGTGTGCAGTCATGTACTGAAGTTGCCCCTTACTGATGCATTAATGCCCTTCCTGGTTCTTCTCATTTTTGCCCCGCCCCCAACTTTCTTGTGTTCAACAAGGTAAAGAACATTTAACAAATTAACCAAGAGGGCGTCTTTAACAGCTCCAACGACATTATTCTCTAAAATTTAAATTTCAAACAAAGGATAATGTTGATTAGGCACTAATAAAACCTACCTTGTTGGGCTGGAGAGATGGCTCAGGGATTTAGAGCCCTGCCTGTTCTTCCAGAGGTCCTGAGTTCAATTCCCAGCAACCACATGGTGACTCACAACCATCTATAATGAGATCTGGTTCCCTTTTCTGGCCTGCAGGCATTACATGCGTGCAGAGCACTGTCTATGTGAAGGATAAATAAATAAATGTGAAATGATTTGTCATTTAGTGATATGTGTCTGTTTCCCAGTTGGGGAAACTAAGATGAAGAAAGGAGAATATAATCCTTCTTGAGCACATTCTTGTTTTAAATATCAGATTAAAATTGATGGTATGAACACCATACCTATTTGGATCATTTCCCCTTTTGTAGTGGGGAGAAGGGACTGCTTGAGTATTATGAATTTTGACAGCTCAGGACATAATTGGCCAAAAAGCAGCTGTTTCTTATAGTCCTGGGTCTCTGAAGGTTTAATGTCTTGAACAGCTGAAGATACATGAATGGTGATGGATAATTATTTTTATTTAACCAGATTAATTAAACATCCGCTCTCCCATCTCTGAGATTTTGAGTACTACTTCTAAAAGCATAACTAAAAAACGATATCCCAGTTCCTGTAGAATTCACTCGAGTTGCCAAATGGGTCACCCCGAAGCACATCAAATGCTGCATCCAGATGTAGTTATTATTTCTGTATATGGCATTTGCTGCAAAAAAATCATATTCAGAATTACAACAACTACCATAACACAACCAGTGTATTCCGACCAAATGAAGCTTTCTTGATCAAATTATTTATGATAATGACAAATGGTGCCAAAGCACAGAAGATTTTTTTCCCAAGATGAATGTTTACCCATGTACTGATATCGCTGGGTATCAGTTACACAGAGGATATTCAAATCATATAACAACAATAAATTTAATTTTCATTTAATAGACAAATTTATTATTTAATGTCACCTAGTAATTCTGGGGATCAAACCGTTTTCTTCCGATTACAGAATTTTAAAATATATTATGTAAGCAAGGACCTTAAAGTATTTTGGAGAACAATGGAGACTTTTAAAATTGATTATAACTCCCCAACTGTGTCTCTCTCTCTCTCTCTCTCTCTCTCTCTCTCTCTCTCTCTCTCTCTCTCTCTCTCTCTTTCTTCCTCTTTCCCCTCTCTCTTTCCTTCTCTTTCTTTTGAAAGAATTCTCAATCATCACTTTTTTTTTCTAATTTCACTGCTAATAATACTACAGTTGGTCTTCCAGTGAAGCAAGGATGTTTGGGGCATCACTATGAGCACCAGTGTAAGCTATAATGAAGTTGCTGAACTGATTCTGAAGTAGTGCCCTTCACAACTCCCCATCATACTTCCCTTTTCTGCCTTCATCAGCAGCTTCCAAACTCTCAACTTGTTTCGTGTCAAATCTATGTTGTGGTCTGTAATAAATCACTGATGAACAGCCAACAATGTATTACAGACATGCAGGCTCTGAACATTGATGAATGTGACTCTTCTAGAATGGAACAATGGCCAGTGTGCGATGCCCAAGAGAGGCCCCTCCACTGCAATAGATAGCTTTGTTCATGCCCCCAGCCTCTCGGGGTAGAATGCTCTCTTTCTTGGGGTAGCAGGAACCTCGGCTAATTGATTAACTGAATCTTTGGTCCCTCTGAGGTAGGCCTGAAACAGGGATGTAATCAGTGCTTTTGAAGGACTCCATTCTTGTCTTTGGGGATTCCTGCAGGCCCATATGGCAGCGACAATAGGCAACACAGCAGGGGTTCCTATTTGGGGAGGTTTGGGTGGACTTGAGTGTAAAAAGTCTTTCTGTTGTGTTAGATCCCTCTTTAGTCCAATTGGTGGTGGTTCTGCGTTTGATAGGTATTTGTAATTAAAAAAAAAGTTACATAGAGTCGCCCCTCTTCTGTTTCCCTTAGACGTTACCATTCTTTTCATGAGTTTTTGGAGAAGCCCATTTCCTATCGTAGCCCTTCTTCCTTCATATTGTTTGTGAAAACTAAAATATGAAGAGAACTGGAAAGTATAGTGTCCCATATTATCCCTTAATATAAAAATACCTTTGTATAATTTGTTAAGACGTGGAGAAAATATTTCACAAACAATGAAGAGCGGGGTATTCAGTATTGTTTAATTGTGTAATATAAATCATGTCTTTACTTAAAAATATAAACCACCTCTTTAAACTGAAAAATTTAGTGGAAGGATATGTCTAAAATATAAACCACCTCTTTAAACTGAAAAATTTAGTGGAAGGATATGTCTAATGATGATAAAATGACAAGTAATAGCTACTTTTGTTTATTTTAAGTAGCTTTGACATTTTGTAGTTGCCACATCTTTTAAGTTATATTTATTTGTAATTGATACATAAAAATATAAATTGTACACAGGATTGATAATATAACATTTTTATATGTATAATGCAAAGGTAATAGAATGTTTAGATTGGGCTAAATATTCATAATTTTAATGGAAACTTTTAAAAATTAAAAAAAAAACTTTTATGTCTGTAGCCACTTTGCTGTGGAGATGAAAGGTATGTTAGCTGAATTCATGTAGGTTCTCATTTAGTATTTTTCCTCTCCAAAGGTAGAACCAAATTTATTTTAAATTGATCATTATATTTTACAATAAAATAAAATCCTCAATTTTATAGCAAAGAAACGAGATGCTATTGTGTGTTGAAAAGAAACGTTAAAACTTTACTTCTGTTTGTTCTTATATCTCACTGGAAGTTTTATAAACCTTTATTCTTATTTTATGAATAGGAAGGTGAAGGACAGCAAATTTGTCAATGTTCAGCACTGGTAAAAAGGAATAGAAGCCTCTTGTGGGCTTTTGTACTTTGGGTACTTCTCTCCATTCAAAAAGATCCTAGGGGAAAATCTTACCATTCATAATGCCTTAAGAGAAGTCAGTTTTATTTTCACACTGAAGAAAAGAGGTTGCTTCTATTCATTAAGGAAAATGAGATAGTTTTTTCTTTATAAGTTGAAGATTCATTCCCCAAATATAAAACAAATTCATTGTTTTAACATTAAAATTATTAACTCATTGAGACCAGTGGGTTAGTTCTTTAACTCTATAGGAAATGACTTGGCTAGTGTTAATACCCAAGGCAAGGGGTTAATATTAGTAAACGCCTTGTATATGATACCTAGCAGTGGTTCCATTACAAATGCATTCAGACGTTGAATATAAGATGTCAGAACAAATGTCTCAATAAGCAGTGCTTACTTGTGCTGTGGATATCTCTCTGTATGCTGTGAATGTGTTGCTCTGATTGGTTAATAAATAAAGTGCTGATTGGCCAGTAGCCAGTCAGGAAGTATAGGCGGGATAGGCAGAGAAGAGAATTCTGGGAATAGGAAGGCTGAGTCAGGAGTCACCAGCCAGACACAGAAGAAGCAACATGTGCAGGCAGAACTGAGAAAAGGTACCAAGCCATGTGGCTAAACATAGTTAAAAATTATGGGTTAATTTAAGTGTAAGAGCTAGTTAGTAATAAACCTGAGCAAATGGCCAAACAGTTTTAATTAATATAAGCCTCTGTGCATTTACTTGGGTCTGAGCAGCTGTGGACCAGGTGGGTCTTAGGAAAACTTTGAGCTACATACCTGAGTGAGAAAACATTGCAGAGGTGGAGCGGCTGGAGGGAGCCTTCTTTGCTCCCGCCTGAATGAGGTTTCCTTTCGATGAGATCCTGAGACAGAGGAGAGGGCAAAGAAGGGACATTGTGGTTACTTGGTGACACTGAGGAGTAGGGCACTACCTGAGGAAAGGAATGGTGTGGTATGGGACCTCTAAAACTTGGTACTTGATTTTATGTGAGTGATAGAGAGGCGCATGAAAGATGAAGAGCTAGGAATGGCTTGAGATGTCTAGATAGTTCATTTCAATGTGAAAATAAAGAGAATTAAGTTCCTTAAAAACATGAGCTAAACACATGCATTACTGATGTACTCACTGAAACTTTTGTCTCTTCAACTCAGCTGAGTTATTGGAATTCTTAAGCTTTGCATTTTAACTCTGAATAGTGAAAATGACAATGGTCGATGTTTTTTGAGTGACTACTGTGACCATTCCACTTTCTCAGAAACTTTATGTTGATTTTCACAGATTCCCATTGTTAGGCCACATGACCCGATGTAACATGTATTCTCTACCTTCTGTGAGGCTAGCAAGACTATATACCTTGCCCAAGTTTGACTTAGGTTTAATGTAAGGTCCAATCTTTGCAGAGTAGATGAATCATTCTTTCAGAATTCATGCTCTACCCATTATTCTATCTCAACTATACCTTACCACATCTAAATAGCCAAGCCACTGAATAAGCCAGCCATAGTTGGTGTCACATTGGGTTAAGGCTGGTACTCTTTAAAAGAATCGGCTAGAACTTGATTTTTAACCCTTTTTCAAATGGTTTTTTTAAATGGCCTTCATTCTTCTCCTTTTCATCTAGTCAGTGGCATTTATTGACTACCCTTTCCCCCACTTTGTGCCATGTGCCTGTCTGAGGGTCCAGTGAAACATAGTGCACACATAGCACACATCTGTGCTTAAAGTCATTAGTAGAAGAATCTAAATATAGTTAATTATGGACTCAGCCTTTTCCTCCTGGTAGGTTTTCCTGAGATGTCTAATGTTCTTGAATCTACTGTAAGTGTAATATAGTAAGTAATTTTAGCCAGGCACCGTACCTTTTCATTTATTTGAAATTATAGATTTATCTGTTCTTTTAATGGTTTACATTTGGCTGTTTCTGTTTCATAGATCTTTAGTTGGAGTAGCTGTAATCTATGGGATCAAAAGAAGCAGAATAAACTTACTTCAGTGTTAATGTTTCTCTAATATGGGTATTACATCATGTCTTGCATCAAATATTTGCTGATATAATAAGTTACCATGATTCTAATAATCCACTTTCTCTTACTTGTAGATTTCTAGTATACACCTAACTGGTGGGAGTGCTATATTTATATGTTTTAAATGAAAACAAAGTCACTTCTTTCTATAGTGATCAGCTTTTTTGGGTCAGAGACATTTTAAGTCTTATTGTACATGATTCAGGAATCTAAATGTAATTTAACTTTTTTACCGTAACATAATTTATAAGTGTACAAAATGCAGTATATATTGATTCCGAGCTGTCTCCAAACAGTGCAACATTACTATTATTTTCAAATCTTGGAAAGAACTAGAAACTTTTCACTTCATCTAAATTCAGACTTAACATCACCCTCTCCATCATATCCCAACTAAAATATAATTATTCATGTTGGTTAATGTTTTCTTTCTTTTGTCCCTTAAGTTTCAATTTTATGCCTCACTCATACCCTTCAAAAGTGCATCTTTAGAACCGACTCTGACAAAAATTAAACAAACAACTTACAAACATTTCTTACTGTACTCTGTCAACATTTAACAAGAGGGAAGAACAGACACCACTGACAGTTGAATGTAGTTGTGTACTTGCAAAAGTAATGATAGTTGCTTTGTCATGAAACAAGTTCCTAATAGATTGTGTAGCATATTTTTATAGAAGACAATTTTTATAACAATGAAAAAGAATTCTTTTAAATTACAGAAAACGTTGAATAGTTGTGTACCCCTTCCCCTTGATTTAGAAGTATAGAAAGGTCCATTTATGGTCAGAGATGAATTTTTCTAATGTGATTTTTGTGAATATAAAAGCTAACTATGAAGGAATATTTTAATTGCTTTAACACTGATTGTTATACATGTTTAATCTGGGATACCAAATTTTTTGTCACTCATTTGTTGTTTCAAAGTAGTTGATATTTCACACTAATTAGGCTTTGATAGTTTCATGTTTTGAAAGTTAATTCTGCAATTAATATCAAGCTATTGAATAAATATTTTTATTGAGATTAAATTATATATATATATATATATATATATATATATATATATATATGGGAATGTGTATATTTGAGCTCCAATCCAATGTGTGAAATATACACAACTATGTAACTCCCATCAAGATATAGAATCTTCATATCATTCCAGAAATTTAATTGCTTTTCCAAGTCCATCCCTATTACCCGAAAACCACTGTATACACACACACACACACACACACACACACACACACACACACACACCCTGCATATGCCTCAACTATAATAGATTAGTGTTTTCTGTTCTTTTGCCCCACATAAGTAGAGTTATTCAGCATGTAGTTTTAGTGTGGCCTCCATCACTAAACACACTTTTGGAGTTTCTCCATGTGTCTGCCCATCAGCAGTTCAATCTTTTTCTCTGCCAAGTGGAATTCCCTTGTATGCATATATCACAATTGGTTTATCCATTCCTCTATTAATGGATTCTTGGCTTCTTTCCAGGTGGCTCTATTATGAATATGCTGTTAGAAACATTTTACAAGTATTTTTATAGACATATGTTTTCATTT
Source organism: Peromyscus eremicus (assembly GCF_949786415.1). Classification (NCBI taxonomy): domain Eukaryota; kingdom Metazoa; phylum Chordata; class Mammalia; order Rodentia; family Cricetidae; genus Peromyscus; species Peromyscus eremicus. The sequence goes on along the minus strand of NC_081428.1, from coordinate 24,451,267 downwards.
CTTTCAAATAAACAGTTTGGAGTAGAATGGGTGGATTGTATTTTAAGTGTATGTTTAACTTTATACATTTTAGCCAAATAATTCCCCAAAGTAATTGCAGTTTTATACTCCTACCAGTGGCGTAAGACGGCCATTCCATGCCCATCTGTGGTGTTCATCTTATTTTAGAAATTATGTGATTTGAATCTCTGCCCCCTCTGAAACTCATGCTTAAACTTTACTTGCTATTAATTTGAACAGTCACTGGTGAAGACCTTTGTGAGGTGATTATGCGGGAAGGGCTTCACTTTCATCCTGGCACATGATGCATTCATAAAAAGCATTTGGGGAGAGATTGTCAGATCCCTCTCCCCCTCTTCCACTGCTTCCTCCTTTCTCCTCTGTCTCTTACCCCTTCCTCTTCCGCTCCTTCCCTTCCACCTCTGTCACAGGAAGATGCAGCAAGAAGGCCCTTGACCTAGACTTCCTACCCTCCAGAACCCCGGACCATCTCTGTTCGTTATGAATCACTCAGTCTGCGGTGGTCTGCTCTGGCAGCACAAAGCTCACTTGCCATCCCAGCGAACCCAGGGTCCTTCTCACTAAGACTGAGTTTCTGCTGCTCTGCTTTCTCTTCATGTTGAATTTGAAAAGTACACACGTGTTTTCTGTGACATGTCTGTTCTGATGGATTACAGGGACATCAGCCTTTGTATGATTTTTGCTTTGTAATTTGCAATGACATAAATGATAAACATTTATGCTTTAATGTTATATTTTTATTACTTAAAATAGTTTTGAAAAAGAAATGAGGTAAAAATCCCATGCATTATATCTATGGCTTTAACGTTTGGGATGCTTTTCATTCTTCTTATATGTAATGTGTGGTTTCTATTTGGTATTCTTTTTCTTCAGCTTAAAGAGGGCCTTCAGAATTTATTGGGGTGCTTGGCAATCAGGTCAGCTGTTATTTATCTACATTTGTTAAATTATGCCTAAATTCATTCTCTGGGTATAGAATGCCTTAGGAGGTTGGTATCTGTTGTTGGTTTTTGTTTGTGTTTTGATACTGTAGTATCTAACTGTCCCCTCCATTTTGTTAATTTTCATATACACTTAGGTAAAGTTAGGCATTCCCTTTACTCTGTCAGGCATCTCTTTAATTTTGATTTTTAGCTCTTTGGTTCACGAGTTTAGATTTAGCTTTCTATTTATTGTGTTACAGTTCCTAAAGTTTCTTGATGCTAACAGGTCCTACTCTTTTTTTTTTTCTTTCTATTTTGGAAAAAGTTGACATTATTTCATGAATTTTTGTTCAGTTGTCATTCATGTCTTTTGAAATTCTTTTTGCACACACATTTAGGTTCTTCATTATTATCTCACAATTATATTCATGAAACTATACTCATTTTTCTTAGATTTTTCTCTTCTCTCCAGTTTATATAATTTCTAGAGGTCAGTGTTCAGATTCACCCACTTTCAAGTCATTATATTTTCATTAACTTCTTCAAGTCATTGTGTGCTAATTTCAAAACCAAGGGTATATTGGGATATATTAATAGACTGCTTTATAATATTCTCATCTAGTAGGTTTTTTGTTTGTTTGTTTGGTTGGTTTGTTTTTCCAGACAGGGTTTCTCTGTGTAGCCCTAGCTGTCCTGGAACTCATTCTGTAGACCAGGTGGGCTTTGAACTCAGAGATCTACCTGCTTCTGCCTCCCAAGTGTATGTGACACCATTGGCCAGCCCCATCTATGAATTAAATATTGGGAAATTTTGAGCATCTCATATGACTCATGTGGAGGATTTCTTCCTTTGTAGCCATTACAAAATGCTCCTTTACAGTCTTTATGTATTACACTAGTAACACTATTTATCCTGAGTTCTTGCTATAATTTCCACATGTTCTGCCAGTAGCAATGGTGCAAAGATGAATTGATATACATCACTCGAGTGCAGGACCATTTACTTCAGAATGCAGCCTCTTTGTCTCTCTCACCCATGTTTCTTCTTACCCCAATAATGTCAAAGAGTTTGGAGTTTATATTTTACCCAGAATATGTTAGTCATCTGTGGATATGTTATTTGTAATTTACCTACTTGGCTATTACTGAAACTTGAAATGAAGCCACATGTTTCATGTCGTTCTTGTTACTTTCTCAACATGATTCTGCCTTGCTCTCTCCTAATATTCTTGTCTTTGGAGGTTTTGTTAATCAGGTTCAAAACATCACTCGATATAAAAAGAAAAGAAAAAGAATGAAATTAAACCACTTGTTTAGGCTGCATAGAAAAACAACTGTACAATTAATATAAAATATATTAGAATTATAAGAAAACATTCTGACAATTAAAGATAGAACTCAAAAAAGAAAAGAAAAGAAAAAGAAATTCAGACTATGTCCAGTGGCAAGCAAAATCTGCTTCTATTCTTGTATTTACCATCAACAACGGGAATTTCCCTTCTCTAGTTTGGGCTGCTATTGACTGGGTGGTTTAAGCACTACATTGTTCTGATAGGAGTCCCAGATCAGATAGTTGGTTGGGTCTTAACATTTCCTTTTTGCTTCATGTGGGAGGAGAGATACAGTGAAAGAGAGAGGGAGAAGGAATAAAAGAGAAAAGGAGGTGGACAGAGTGATGAGGAAGGAGAGATAGATAGATAGATAGATAGATAGATTGGATGATAGATAGAAGTTCTTTAGAATACATGCAAGATCTTCCTTTCTTAAAAAAATATCACTCCCACCACAGAGTCCCGTCCTCATAGCCTCATGTGATTCTAATTCCTTCCCCTAGGCCATTTTTCGAAATAGCATCACCTTGAGCATTAGTGTTTTAGCCTATGAATTTTGAGGGCACATGGATGTTCAATATATAGCAGAATTCTGTATTTTTTAAATAGTTATCAAAACTATTTAGCCAGCAAAAATCTCAGACCTGAATATACAGTTGTGAACAAAGCTGAAAACATTCCTGTCCATGCATATCTAATATTCCCATGGAAGAAGATACCTAGTATATAAATAAGTAAAATACATGGTGTGCTAGGCGATGATAAGTTCTTGGAGGGAACATAGAGTTAAAGGTTATAAGGGGTGCAGCAGGCATAGGAAGAGTCCCCTTTAGAACAGTTCCTTAGGGCCTCACTGTGACATTTGCATAAAATTTTACAGAAGTAAAGGATCAAGGGAGACAGAAGGGAGAGCTCTCTTCAACAGCTTGGCTTTTAGTACTCTTATTTCTTCCAATCTGTTTTCTTTCAGATTCTATAGCATACTGTTAATTTTTTAAGCTTTGTGTCTTTCTTCTTATATCTTTTTTTTTTTCTTTTAACTGGCTGCCTTTCTCTGCTTTACCCTTGGAGTTATTTACTGTGTTCCTCCGATCCAAACGAGGCTCATGCTGTTATGAACACACAGTTCCCAAGCAGGAATCAAAACTCCATATTGTCAAGCTGCCCAACTGGCACTCAACATGCCAGTCTCTGCTCCCGCCAAATTGCTGACTTCTACCATTTCTGCCCAGATAGGAAGAAACATCCTGCGTGCATCACTCGCTGCAAGACTCTGTTTGCCTTAAAGGAAAAGCACTTTGTGTACGTGTACCCTCGTGCAGTTGTGTGTTTCCTTCTGGTCATGGCTCTCTTGAGACAGTCAAGTTGGTGTGTTTAGTTTAATTATAGAAATCTGTATACAGTGAACTTGGGAATGTAATTTAATTTGGAAAGAAGGGCTGCCTGTAGCCCCAGGCATTCCTCTAATAGGGTTCTCTGGCATATGTGAAAAAAAAAAGTGCCATCTTGGCTCGTCCTTAAGTCTTTTGGAAACTTTGAAAATTTAATCAAGCAGACACAGTTTGAAAAAAAAAATTCTTAATGTAAATTAACTGTGACAGGAAGGAAGTAAAACTCTGTCTTAGCAAATGTGCTCAGAGGCATTATTTTCAAATTGACTTCATTGATGAGCATGCCTAAAAGCTTTGGAATCGGTTCACCTTGAAGCTGCAGCATCCATTGAAGTGAGAATCTCCTACAAACCTGCTCTGTGTTGACTGTAGGCAAGGGCTCCAGTTTTGCCTATGCAACTGGGAGTCTTTGTGTATGGGGAATACATCATCTTGTCTCTAGGAGACCAGAGAGCACTGTTCCTGTTAGAGGACCCATTGTTTACATCCTGCTTACCTCTAGTATGACACACAAGGTATAACAGGGCACGGGCAGCCATTCTTTCAGGAGGCTCATGGGTCTTAAATCAATCTTAATGTAATAGCTAGCTATTTTATGGCTACTCACAGGAATTTTTATAAGAATTGTACAGTTTCTAGTGTTTGGGGAGAGGTGGGTTCACTCTGACTCAAGCCAGAGCCTGGGCTTGTTCCACATCATGCAACACACCACTGCAAAATTGATCTAAGCTTCTATATGTCTTTGAAGTCAGGACAAGAAAGGAAGCCAGGGGGGCTTTACGAAATGTAAAGAACTACTGTTTCAAGACAGAGAAAGAGCTTCTGTAGTAAGTTTGTTTTCTGACTATGTTCATTTTTAAGGTTGAAATGGTTCCTTACATTTAACTCAACTGACATGGTCAAAATGATGTGTTTGTGTGTCCTGAGTGAAATAAAGGGGTATTTGAAGTTAGACTTGTTTGGGGTATTATCATTAGCTGTTTGATGTGTTCCCACAGAGGGTAACATCTGTAGTGTTGTCAAAGCTCTCACCACAGCTGAAATCTGATTCCGCTCTATTAGAGGCGATACTGAGAACCTGTGTAGCTATAAATTCAGATTTCTAAATCACTGGCTAACCAGCAATAAAATTTTAGCATCTTAGTCTCCAGGAAAAGGTTATTATACTTAGTTAAATCAAGCTTATCTAGAGATGTGTGCTTTCAATTACTGAATTTGTTGAAAATGGTATTTTCATTTTGAGAAAGCTGTGATAAGCTAAAATATTTTAAGTTATTCTGGATTTGTAACAATAACAACAAAAGTGCTTAATTGGTCAAAACTACATTCTTAAAAGGAATAACTAGTATCAGGAAAAATTCCTGAGGTCTCAGATTCCTTTGGGTGTAAGGCAAAGATTTTGAGACATGCAACATGGGCCACTTACCAAGAAATGAAATGCATTTGTGTAACGTAATCTCCTCATAATCCTCCCACTAGAGAGATAAGGAAGAGTACTGGGATAAGAGATAAGAGTACTGAAACCACAATTTTTACAAAAATTTTGGAAGAAGCTGAAGTTTTGGTTTGATGATGCAATTCAAATCAGTAGCCACTACTACTGAACCAGCATTCAGTGATTTGGCTCAAAACCTAAAGAGAATTGGGTGTGGTGGTCAAAGTCTGTTATCTCAATAGCTGGGAGGCTGAAGTCAGAAAATAAGCCAACTCCAAGCCATCTGTGCTAAGTAGTGACCCAGTTTCAACAACAACAACAAACAAAACAAACCCTACAAACATTTAGGAGCGATTTGAGCATCCTTGGAATTAGAAAGGGGTTTGAACCAATTTTATCCAGGTTATAAGCAACCAGGTGAGCTTCACATACCCCTTTGGTCCTCTACAGTACTGTGGATTGGAAGGAGACCCAGCAGGGGGTCTCTTAGTCTATGATAAATTCATAATCTGGCTCTAACATATATATGTAGTTCCCTCTTTGTTGTTCTATTCTTCTGTCTTTGACTTTAAAATATACATGCAAGAAATTGCCCAAGTTAAAAGACTGTAACTAGATACAGTTAAGCATTTCACGAACCCACTGTGCAGAGCAATGAATAGGATATGTACTGAAACTCAGAATCTCTTTGGAGTTCTCCATCACTATAGTCTGCCTTTGAACTCTTCCAATTTTGACGTCTAATGCTGTATATTAATAACATGTGTTGTCATGGCTTTTTGCCTCTATAGAAATATGATTGTATCATGTGTTGTTTTATGCATGTTTTCTCATAGTCCACATTATCTTTCTTGGAATTTATAAATAATGGTGAAACTCTGGACCAATAATTTCATTCTCTGAGTTTCAGACATCTCATTCACAAAACAAATGGTTTATTTGTACTCTAAAGTCTTTCCCAAACTAAATTTTAAAATATAAAAAAATCATATAGTAAATAAACCTAAAAAATAATTTAGACAGGCAAGAAAGAAATGTTTAAGTGATGGTGTGACCCTCAAGTAAACCATGGATGCTGAAATATATGTAAAAGGAAGTTCATGCTAAGTCATTAATACATTAGAATAGTATAGAATTGTAGTCATTTTAATATCCCCTGCCTGAGGACAAACAGGTGTAGTCAGAACAGGGATTGTTGCTGTAATGGGCACCTAGAAGGCATGCAGGAATATCAGTACATTTTATGAATATCCAAATTCCATTGGGCCACCTACGTGATTTTTTTTTCTTTAAATAACAGAAAGTAGAAAATCAAAACCTTGAAGCCCATTGTCTGGGAAGAATTCTGTTGTAGGTTAGCACATGTTTCATTTTAGCGGTCAACCATGGAGAGGAAAAGGTCAGAAGAATGGAAGGGACAGTCCATAGGAGAAAGAGAACAAGCATTTTTTTTAAGCGTCTGCCCAAAATACATGAGAGTGAGTGCATAAGTAAAAAAGGGATACTTGAAAGAGAGCGGGGAGTAGATAGATGGAAAGTGAGGAGCTGAGAATTAGATGAACTGACATTTGGGTAGTAGGGGTAGGGAAATGTGGAAAGAAGATATGTACATTCCCCTGTACAGAAAGAGGTGACAGAAAGACTTCTCCTCGGAGAAGAGGCATTTGGCAGGACATTCTTCGGGATGGCCGTATGCTCGAAATGTCAGCTCCAAACAGCTTGTTGTGTTTTGAAGTAAGAGGGGGGCGGGGGTGAGCTGGAAGGAGAGAGAGACAGACGGGAAGACAGTACACAATGGCTTTGCGTTTGCTGGGTGGGCACATGGTCTCTGCAAAGCAGATGATTCCTGGATCCAGCTTCGAGGATTCTGGTCAGTCTTCACTACATTCTAGTTTTGCAAGGATCATATTTCGTGTTATTCTTACCCCCCCCCCCCGCTTTAAAAAGAAAAAAACTTTTCCAAGTCAAGAAACCCCCTAACATTTACTTTCCTACCTGGACTCCTGTGGCTGCCCTTGTTGCGTGAGTAGCTCCACACATTGCCCTGCATCTGTATTTTAAAAAGTAGCGGGCTCCTTCGAAATTGTAGTTAAGATTTTAGAAGCCTAAAATCAAGGATAAGAAAAGATAGCTGATATCCACTCTTTTGGTTTGTGGTGGGACAGGCTGATTCTATAGCCCAGGCTGGACTGTACCTCATTCTGTAACCTGGGGGTGATCTCAAACTTGTCACAGTCTTCCTGCTTCATCCTCAGGAATAGTGCGATTACACGCAAAGGCCACATTGCCTAGCTTTAAAAAAAAAATCCTCCCCCCTTTCACCTACTGTTACTTTTAAAGAAAGGACCAAATAAGGTTCCAATGCACATAAACATCAAATTGAATTTGCCCTGGGATCCACATGTTACTTATTACTATTCATCTAACAACAATGGAAGGGTTAACATTCATAGCCGCTACTTGTGTGTTTATTTCCATTTGTTCAGTGCCCATTAAAAGTATAATATTACATTGGTAACTCTTATTAAAATGTTGAGTAACTTCTCTTATTGGACGACCATAAAACAATTTAAATGGAATTTCTACTTAAAGAACTGGAAAATATTTCTCTTTCCACCCTTGCCTCTTTTTACTCTTGCTTGCTCTACTGGGCCGTGGACCTTATGTGATCATAACTAAAGCCTGCCAGTTTTTGTTCATGGTGAGGATGCATTTTTCAATAGCATATATAAAGGAAGAGTATAGAAAATCGTGGCTCCCGTTAGGATATTAGCTCATTATGGTAAAATGCAGTGGACCAAATGACTTACTCATATAAGATGCTGAGCCTCTAAAAATAATCAGACTTTTCAAAATCAGACAGTAAAAGGAAAATGCTATTCCTTGTTTTCTATTGTCACTTTCGTGGCATTTTTATTATTTCCTTCAACTGTTTTAGTACCAGATATAAGTACCTCTGTCCACAAGGCCTGCCCCTCCATTGAAACAGAGGGAGCACTCTGCCTGGAGAAAGAGGAGTCTGTGAGGGGAGCGCACTGAGGAGGATACTCCAAGCACCCACCTGAGGATGCTGAACTGAGCCAGTAAATGTTCCAGGACTCTCTTGTCCTTTATACATGGCTCAGAATCCTCTCGTCAATATTTTCTTCCACTATTAGAGAAACAAATAGAACTCATCTCCTCTGGGATTAATTTGCCACAGCCTGAAGCAATGAGTCTCCACTGGCAGCCACTCCTGAGCTGAATAAGCAGCCTTGCCGCATCTGTTGACAATATGAAATTGTTGCAGCCGCCAATATTCATAAGGAATGGCTCCCACCATCCAAGGGGGGGAATGCAGCAGTCAATAGCCAACAGAGCCTGACCATTGGAAGAATAGCATATAATTCCACATTTTCTAGGCTGTATTTAAATGAAGGCTTTTTGCTCCTTGGACCAGAATGCGGAGAATCTGCATAGACCTAATCTGACTTGAAGAGACCTAGTTATATAGTTATATGGTTTGGGCCGAAAATGCCTGAAGTTATTTCCAGCTGGACATGGTTCTGTCTTATGAAACCATGACATAAATAGCTGCTCTTTAGCAGGCCAGTTCCTCCCGGTGCAGAGTGCTGTGATTGGAACAGGAACAAAAAAGTGGGAAAAGAGTCATGTGTCAAGGTGTGTGAGTGTCGGGAGCGCAGTGGTGCAAATGAACTGACTTTCTTCTTCATGGAACATTTAAGTTAAATGCAAAGCATCGTCCTTCTTGGGTATTTGTAACAAGTTAGGCAGTTTAACTGATTTACTTTTCCTGTTTTAGTAAGCCTGTGGGGATGACTTGGTTGCTTTCTTTAGAGTCATGGTCTTATGGAGCCCAGCGCCACGTCGTGCACGGCTTGGTTCGGGACATCGGACTGGGGCAATAGTAGAATGGAGAAAGGACAGACACACGTACAGAAAAGCTGAGAGTGGGTGAGGTGTGCCGCCTTTGATGGAGGGCACCAACTATGCAACCCGGAAACTCTGGGACTTTATTGTGTACAGTAACACATTCTAGAATGGGGGCTGACTGAGACTCCATGGGAGGCCTCTGTATGGGAGAAGTTCAGGCTGTGGACATCCATGGAGGAAAGGGTGGCTGTGCTTTCCGTACATTGGTCATAGCTAAGGGACACTTGTTCGTCCACATTCATGCTCGTATCAGGAAGGTTTTTGACATTTCTGCAGAAGTGACAGCTGAGAAAGGCCTTGCCGTTTCCATGGATCTTCGTCATTGGGTCCTTGACATGGTCTGGCTCACGCCCACAGCACGCATTCACTCAGGACTTCATCCACTCTCCACAGCCCAGTCTGGCTTGAACCTACGATCTTCTTGCTTCCACGTTCTGAGTGCTGGGATTACAGGCATGTTTATTGCACCCGTTTTTTACTGTGCTGAAGACTCAACCTCGAAATTCACACATGCTAAGGAAGCACTCTCCTGATTGAGCTACATCCCCAGACCCCAAGGTCTTTTATTTTACTAGGTTTTTTTTTTGTTGTTGTTGTTGTTTTTTGTGTTTTTTTTTTTTTTTTAATCTTGGTCTGTATGGAGAGGGCAACAAGATGCCTTTTTTCAGGAAGCGAGATTGAGTGTGTGTGTGTGTGTGTGTGTGTGTGTGTGTGTGTGTGTGTGTGTGTATGTGTACACCTTACCTGGCTTTCCAATCGTAGAAAGTGCCCATGGATACTCCTTTCCATTCATGACATACAGCAGAATAGGATTGCACTTATTTTCTAGGTGAATTTAATTGATGACACCCTAAAATGCTATGAGGCATCAACTCCCTGATTCTTGTGTGTATGGCTGGAGTGAATTGATATTCTTAGAGTGCATACAGTGTTTCTAGTTTAAAGCTATTTCAGTGTGAAAACTTTACCAGATAAGAAAAGCAGTCTTGCGCTCTGTTTTGACTTCCATATTGACTCAGTTGTCAGTTGCCCTTCCACAATTCAGTGGCACTTCTGAATGGCTCTGAAGCTAACATATCAAAGGTCCTATTTCATAGGTCCTAGAGGGTCACATGGGACTCACCTAACATTCTGGTGGAATGGCTCACTTCTTTGCTTCCCGAACACTCTTGTGTTCTCATGGGCTCTTTGTGTTCTAGATACCAAATCCAAATTAAAGAAACTTTATTACTTCCAGCCTGGCACGGGCTGTAGGTAACGGTGTTCTGTAAACTGCTGTATAAACTTCCTGAGATCTGATTCATGTGATGCCAGGTTTGTCCTCGGGCTTGTGCTGGGGCAGGTGCACAAGCCAAGGAAGATGTGATGTTTCCCAAGGTGAGTGCAGCAGCTCAGGTCTGTGGGGGATGCTTCACTCTGGTTGTCAGTGCTGAACGGAAAGAGCTGTTTTACTGTTTTGCACTACCTGCACATTGTTCACTTTTATTTATTTGTTAATTAACTTTTTTTTTTAATGCAGTGGTCAAAGGGGCATGTGCTTCAACATGTGAGCAAGCACAGCATCTGTGGTCCTAATCCCCTAATTAGACTATCATGCACAGATGGTATTTAGATCATCTCTTTTTTTAAATGAATGAAAATATGTGGTAATGATGTTCATGAATTTTTATATGAAAAAAAGTGCTATTTGAGTTTCACTTATATTTGTCTAACTTCCAATATAGGTCAAACCATGTGTAGGGAAAGATATTTGAAACTTAATATAAATACGTGATACCTTTGTACCCACCCTGCTTGTAGGCATGATTGACATGCAGATATACATGCTTGCCCTGTCTCACTGTAACAACATAGATAAAGTATGTGCTATTATATTTGGGAGGATGTCTTAGTGGGAAGTGGTAATCTTCCTCATAAGATTTTGGGAATAGCTGTATCAAATTTTTTATGTAGGTACTGTACCATTTTTTATGAAGTAGAATTTAGTATAAAGAAACAATCTGTTATGCATGTTGCTTAATCTCATTCCAACTGTGTGAGCTATAAACAAACTAAGTAGGCCTGGACAGTGAACAGCTTCCCAGGACTTCTGACACATGTACACTGACCCACTGTGCTCCAGGCTGAAATGCAAATATTCACCACAGTACCCAACTGCAAGCTTTAAATCCTTGGCATTTGGCAATTGCGATATTCTTTTTTTAATTTCATTTTTAGCAGCTGAACTATGGAAGGTAATATTCGTCATGGTCTACCTAATGATGTGCTAGCTTAATTATGAATCTCCCATTGCATAATTTACGGTTTATGAAAATAAAATGGTGAGATGAGAGATAAAAATTAAATAGATAATAGATTAAAGTTTCTATTCTATTTAGCCTAAATATGGCACTGTTACTCTTTTTCATTGAAAAGTTGTTTCCAAAGTAATTAAAGTCCAGGTTCCCATTACACAATCGTTTAAAAATCATACTGTTCTCATCTTCTGAGTATCTTCTAAGGTCTATGTCACTTAGACACTGTGTTTTGGAGGCTGACTTTAAGCTGGAAGATGTGTTTGGGTGTAAATTGTTTGGAGTGTGACTAAACTAGATTACTCAGCATCAGCATATGGTTTGCTCCTTGGTGTTTCTTAATAAGAACATTCTTAAAGCAAAAATATTTAAAATTGAGAACAAATCATTGTTCTCCTGCAGAAACAGTCACAGTTACCTGTGAACTTTGGAGGTGGAGTCAGGAGATGTAAATAGGAGGGTGTTGATTCCTAACTCAATAGTGTGTCAGAAGCCAGAAGCCAGGGCACATATATAAACTATCCCCACATAGATAAGGTCCTCCTTGAAACAGTTTTAGTATGGAACAAAACTGGGAAAAATAAAAACTATTCAGGCAATTGAATGTAATAGTTATATTTTCATATATGTGGTTTTCACCCTTTATTTTGTAACATGTGCCTAGACTTATGAATGATTCCTGTCTTCAGACATGTGTCAAGACTGTTCAACAGTTAAAAGTACTTTGACCTTGTACTCAGTGACAATTTTCAGAGATTGACTGATAGCATTTCTAATTAAGGGTCTAATTGGAGGTATGTGAGGGTACATACCCCACTTAAAAGATTTAATCAGTTGGGTTGACATTAATTTTTATTGTTTTTGCTTTGTGTTATTTGTTTTGTGTGTCTATTGCTCTGTGTGTAGGTTCACATAAGCCATAGTGTGCTTGTGGAGGTAGAGCAACTTGCAGAAGTCAGTTTTATCCCATCACTGTGTAGGTTCTAGGGATCAAACTTGGGTTGTCAGGTTTGGTGGCGTGTCCCTCTACCCATTAAGCCGTCTTGCTGACCCCCTGTAATTGCTTTTTTTATGATATACTAGAGTGATTTTTCTTCAGTTATTAATAAAGCATTAAATTAGTTGTGACCCTCCTATGTGTTCCTACTACTACATTCGAGGGTTACAAATATGTATCAAGCAGCTGTGAGCTGCCATGTGGGTGCTGGGAACTGAACCTGGGTCCTCTGGAAGAGCAGCCAGTGCTCTTAACTGCTGAGCTATCAGTGAAGCCAGATCTAGGGGCTCCATACCCTCATACAGACATCCATGCAGGACAGACACCAATGCACATAAAATAAAAATAAAAGAACAAACAAATCAAGTGTGTATCAACACAGTCATCTCCACTACATTTATTTTGTGATGTTTTATTCATGCTGATGTTTCACACTTTTTAAAAGAGCATCGGTGGTCATTGATTTTTTTTTGTTACTCTTGTTATATTTAACATTTTCTGTTGCATGGAAGTTTTAACTACTACTGTTTTTGATTCTCAGAAGATATGTTATTGGAGGTCTTAAAAACTCCATGAGAATTACTTTTCTTTTAAATATTGTATTTATTATAATGTAAAATGTAGACAATATAAGTATACCCCAGTTTACAAGGGTAGTATTTAAGGAGCCAGTCTGATAATAGATTTTTATATATATAATCCTCCCATACAAATTCATTCATTCAGCTGTTTGCATTCAGTGACTTCTGTAGGCTTGACACATCTTAGTTTAGGTCTCTGTTGCTGTGAAGGGATACCATTACCACAACACTCATACAAAGGAAAACATTTAATTGGGGTAGGTGGCTTACAGTTCAGATGTTTAGTCCATTATTGTCATGGCAGTATGCAAGGCAGCAAGCAGACAGACATGGCGCTGGAGAGGTAGCAAAGAATTCTGCATTTGATTCAAATGCAACAGGAAGTGAACTGTCACACTGGCATGGCTTTAACAGATACGAGACCTCAAAGCCTGCCTCCACAATGACACACTTCCTCCAACAAGGCCACACCCACTCCAACAAGGCCACATCTCCTAATAGTGCCACTCCCTATGGACGAAGCATTCAGACACATAAGTCCTTGCAGGACATACCTATTTAAACCACCACAATACTGCTGGAGATCCTTGAACCGTGCATTGATAAAATATTCCCTTAATGGATTTCATGTTTTATTGTATGTACAAGGGTTGGTACTGACCCCATGTCCATTAAATGAACTTTATAATTATACTAAGAGAGTTCCAATGATTTTTTTATGTCATATGAATACAGTTTCTTTATAGGTAAAATAGAAAAAAAGATAGTGAATTTAAAGCTGATCCTTTGATATGAAGTCATCTATTCTTGTGTTTGCCTTGATCAAATGTGTACGACAGGTAACACAGTTTTCCACCTGTGATTATACTTCAGTATTTTCTCTGCACTGTTTCCTGGTCTCCTTGACTGAAGTTCATGACATTGTACTAGCGATGAGCTTGACTTCTTTTTGGTTTAAACGTGAGATTTCCATGTACTTTTATGTACTCTTAGCACTTCCCACGTGGAATGAAATGACCGTCTGATTCTAATAATCACTGAGTACACGTGTGACCTGAATTCTCATTTTCTTATTTCCCTTATGTTATTAATATGTGTGGATCGATAATCACAGAACACTCTTTAGTATATGATCAGTTAAATTTATCACCATGAACGAAGAGATAATTATGGCTAAGAAGATGTAGTTTCCTTAGCTTTAATTTCTAAAATCAAGTTATTTTTGATGTGGTGAACTATTCTATGTTTGTTTATATAGTTTCAATTTCTTTACTGTTTTGAACTCAACTAAATCTTTGTGACTCTGTGTGCTCTTGTCTGCTGGGGACACGTATAGAGCCAAAGAGACATTGACCTTTGGAGGGGAGCAGTGGAGGGACAACAGGATCTCTTACTGAAGTCCGAACTCACCAGCTGGCTAGACTGTCTGGAGGGAAGCCCCAGGGATCCTCATTGTGCTACTACCCAGAGCTTGGGTTGCAAACCATTCTTGGCTTTTTAATGTGTGTTGTGGACAGCACTGAGGTCTGAATGCAAGTAGTTTGTTAATTGGCCCGTCTGCTCAGCCCTAGACTCTGATATGTTTGTGTGTGTGTGTGTGCGCGCGCGCGCGCGCGCGCGTGCGCATGCGCGCGTGCCTGCACCCACATGCACATGCAGGAATGTGTGGAGGATAACTTGGAAGAGTGAGTTCTCTTCTTCCACCAAGTGGGTTTTGGGGATTGATCTGAGTTCATTAGATGTGGTAGCAAGCTTCTTTGCTTGCTGAGCCATCTCTCCAGTTCCACCTAAGACCTTTTATTATTAATGTCTTTCCTATTAATTTTTTAGCAAAATATGTATGCCATTGTCAATTTATTTAATGACTTTTTTCACTGCACAGAAATAGTCTTGAACTATTTCTCTCCCTCACTGAAATTATATTTGTTGATTACTCTACTTTGAGTAACATTTTTTTTCTTCTTGGCCAATATATACAATGGTCATTTCACTATTCTTTTTGTTTGAGGTGGCTGTGTGTGCCAATGCTGAATACATCTTTGCTAAGTTTTGCTTGTGCTCTGGCTGTATTTAATACACTGGTGCTCTGTTCATTTTGAAAAATGGAGATTGATGACAAGGCACAAACTTTGTCACCAGTGAGGAGGAGTCAAGTCCGGAGTGAAGAGAGTGGATGTGACCTCTTTCTCAGTAACTCCCCTTTTCCTTCTGAGTTGTTCCTTCCTAACACTTGACAGGTGAGGGCTTGATGTTTTTCTACTTTAATTCCTCTTTTAATCTCCATGTGGGACACATTTTCATGATTCTCCCTGTAACGTTTTGTCTTCCCAAAACTAAACTGTCTGAAAGCTCTGATGCTTGGAAACTGTCAGGATCCTTGGCCAGAATTCTGATAGTTTTTCAATTGGTACCATACCCCTCTCTGTAGTCTTCTCTTGGACTGCTGGTTGATTTGCAAATACTTCCATAAGCACTTCTGAATGCTTGAAGTTGGATTTTTTCTTTTTTCTATGCTGGTTTTCTAAAGGACAAATCAGTAAAACCAAGTAACTTAAACTATTCCTTTTTTCTTTCAATTTGCCTTCAGGTATCATTTGAGATAATAATCTTAATGCTTTTATGGTTATTTCTTTATTGTAATTCTGTTCATTTGCCTTTTCTCCCAAACTTACTACCCTTTATTTTACTTTTTTTCAACTGTTATTTGGGTCATCCTCCGTTGTCCTGATCTAGAATCTCTGGAGTTCTGGAAGGTGGTATGAATTATCTTCTGTCAGTCTATGCTGATTCCTCTCTCCCATTCCTTTTTGGAAACAGTTTTCAAAATAAATCCCTTCATGACAATGATGAAATTGCTGCTAAGTTTATTGTGGGCACCTTAATGACTCTCATTTTGTTTTTCAAAATAAAAAAATTGATTTATTTCCTCTTTCATTCATTGCCTCGTGTTCCTGTGGCTGACTGTCTGTGGGTCTTTTCCATGTACTGGATGAGCCCCATATACCGCAGACTCTTTGATCTCTATTTTATATTATATCCTAGATCTCTAATCTGTTAATAAATTAATTTGCTCATTGTGAAAGTAGTTGAGGAGATATGAGTAGAGTTTTGATATAGCATTATTTGATTGCATCTTAAAGAAATCCTGGCAGGATAGGGATGCTGAGTGTAAGGTAACTTGTGGGAGTAAGAATGCCTCAATTTATTGCTCAATAGTAAAGGCAAAAATTAAACAGTATTGTTTTCCGTGCTGAGGATCAATCCTGTGTCTTCATGCATGCTAATAAAGTTTCTGCCACTAATTGACACTCTTAGGTCAGGACAGAAAGAACTTGACAACTACTAATTTTCATGTTTGAATTTACCTAAAATTTTAAACTGCAACGTTTGATGTTAACAATAAAACTAACTACACAATTAGTTTGATTTGTTTCCCAAATGAATGATTTAGTTCATAATTTTCTATATAAATGTTTTTAAGCTTAGGCATATAATTATTATAAGTAAAAATACACTCAAATATAGTGAATACATGTCAATACAAAAGTATATGACAAAGGATTTTTCAATGATTTCTTCATACCTACAGGCTTATTCTGTATCCATTTGTTATCAGTATTTCATGTAGAACTATAAAATATTATATTATGTACAATGTGTTTTAGATATGTATATTTGCATTAGCAATATAAGAAATAAATTTGGAGATAAGTTTTAAATTTTTTAAATTTTTTGAGATTATAATATAATTGCATTTCTCCGTTTTCTTTCTTCCCTCCAAACTCTCCCATGTAGCGCATTGTGCTGTCTTTAAAATTCATTCCATCTTTTTCTTAATTGTTGTTGAATACATGCATACACACACACACATACACACACACACACACACACACACTTCTAAATATGTAAATATAAACTACTTGGTCCATATAAGTTATTGTATATTTTCAGGGATATCCGTTTAGTATCAGATAACCTATTGGGTTAGTTCTTCTGTGTAAATTGGTTTTTTAAAAATGTGCCTGTGAATTGTGAGAAATAACTCTTTGAATTACCTTACTATGTTTCTATTACAGGATTTTATGAACTCTAGAGTCTATAGTATATTGACAAAAAAACAAGTAGAAGTATTTTAATTTGTTCTTGAAATAGGATCTCACTGTGTACCTCTCACTTGCCTGAGAGACTTAATTATGTATGTCAGGGTGGCTTTGAACTAATGTCTTCTGCCTCTGCCTCCAGACTCCTGGGATTAAAGAGAGTTGTGTGCCACCATGTCCTAGCATTGAGATGTATTTTTACTTATTTATTTTTATTTATGTATTTATTTATTTATATATTTACTTACTTACTTACTTACTTACTTTACACCCTGATTGCAGTTTACCCTTCCTCCTCTCCCCCCAGTCCATGCTGCCACCTTCCTGCTTCAACCCCTCCCAATTCCTTCCCCCTCTGTTTCTGTTCAAGGAAGGGCAGGTCTACCATGGATATCAACAAAACATGCCATACTAAGTTGCAGTAAGACTAAATACCTTCCCTTGTATTAAGTACCTCCCCTTGTATTAAGACTGGGCAAGGCACCCTAGTATGAGGTGAACATTTATGCCTCAAATACAAGGATGCCCACATTTGTAAAAGGAACATTACTAAAGCTTAAATCACACTTTGAACCCTGCACATTTATAGTGGAAACTTTAACACCCCACTCTGACATATGGATAGGTCATCCAGATAGAAATGAAACAGAAAAATAGCGCGAACAGCCTTTATGACTCAAATGGACTTAACAGATATCTACAGAACATTTCACTCAAACACAAAAGACTAAACCTTCTTCTCAGCACCTCATGGAACCCTCTCTAAAATTGACCGTACACTCAGCTACAAAGCAAGTCTCAACAGATACTAGAAAAAGTGGTCTGTATCTTATCAGACCACCATGGAGATATATTTTAATGAGCCATAATGACCTATTTGTTTACTGCCTGGTATGTGCAAGTTGCTTGTTACAACTATTTTAGTAACTGTGAGTAATTTTTTCTTAACAGTGCTACAATTTAATGCAGTACTTTTAATGCCTAAGTGGATGTCATATTTTAACTCATTTCCTTTATAACATTCCTTTGAAAGTGGAAAGTGGAAAACAAACAGATCCATGCATTCAGCACTGCTTGCACTGGAAGCCTGGTGTCTGTAGTCATATATCCCCATCTTTCCTCTAAATTCCCAAAGGAGTTTGTGGTGAATTCTGTAGGACTTACAGAGACAGACTGAGTTTGAACCCATGCCTTAGACTTGCACTTTTGACAAGTTATTTTATTTCAAGGGATTTTTGTTTTCATTGAATAACTGAAATAAAATTATCACTACTGGGCCAGTTGTGATGAACATCTGTAATCCCAACCCTTAGAAAAGGAGGCAGAAGGATTGTGAGTTTTAGATTAGCCGAAGCTTGATTGTAGGCCCCCATTTCAAACAGGATAAAATGATCTGCCTTAGGCATAGTGTTGATATGTGTACTCCGTGACACAGCTGACGTGACGGATGTTCATCCAACGTAAGAATGAGTCCATAGATATGAGCAGAAAACAGAATCATCCGAAAAGGCATGAGTTCATTCATTAACTTTTTTATCTTTCAACCCTGGAAAGTATTTATGAATGTTTACCTAACTAATCTCAAAAATACACATAATAGTAAGTGGACATTTTTGAAGAGTCATTCTTTTTCTTCATTTTATATTGTGCCCATTACCTGTCTTCAGCATTAGGAATATCTTTTTTCATTTTTTAATTTATTCATGTGTTAAAAGAGATTTCTTTGGTCCCAGGTATGTTACAAGTAGTAAAATACTTTCATAGACTGTCGCCCTACCTAGAAACTGGAATCCATGCCTTTGATGTTGTTTCAGCTAGGATTTCAATTCATGAGCTGAAATCTGCGGAGAATCCAGAAGTAAGATCTAACAGTTTAGCCAGCTCATCTATTTTCTTTTCAAAGCAAAAGATAGGATAAAATGGGATATCTCCAGAGGGAGGTGTAAGTGTAGTGCTACAATAAATCCAGTCTTCCACAAAGCTACCTGAGTTCCCTTGGAGAGTTGGGGGTGGGGCTTGGGAGGAAGACAAGACAGGCTGACTGATTCAGGGTCTTAAACTTAACAGTTTAATATATAGAGGTGAGGCAAGTTTCTAGTATTTCCCTTCAGACTATTTTGGGCAGGGGAAATGAATTCAAGTAAATATAGCCGGATGTTAGTATTTTTTGTAATATTTATCTCATAAAAGACGATAGAGGAAATCACAGAGTCAGATACATCTTGCTCTATACAGGCCTTGTCCTGATTTTTGGTGACAAAAACCTCTACTGTTTCTTCTGAGGTAAAAATGGGAGCAGAGTTTCAGTGCTTTTGTTTCGTAATTTTGAATGGAATCCTCAATTAGAAGTGGTAAATCCCATGAAGACACATTGGTTCGAAACCTTCACCTCAGATTTTAAATATTGGTCTGCTTTAGAATCTGAAGTGAAAAGAAGTGTTTTGGAATTCCCAATGTCATGGGAATTTCTGCGCCTCTTCCACTCTAGCTAGTGAATTAATTAAGACTCTGGAAGGACAAATGCCTTGATTTGTCTGTGGAGTGTACTGATAATGTCAGTGTTACAACCTGGAAACTGGCCTGGATTTCAACGACCAGTACTCCTCCATCTCCACCCCTAAGAGCTGTATTTGAAGCTAAGCAGATTTTGTCCCTCATTGTGCTTTCTTAATATAACCTCTGGGTCATGAAGGCAGGTCCTTGTTACAAAATGAAACTTAACCTTCCCAAATATCAAACATCAGAGGGAAGATCATAAACCGTATAACAATAAAAGATAGTTCTTTTGTCCTTTTGCAGCCTTCTAGGATTCCAGAATAGATTTGGACTGCAGCAGAGGAAGTTGAAAGGCGAGCAGGGTTGGAAAGACCAGACGAGGTTTGTCAAACCAGACGTAGTACCTTCCCCCAAACTCAGCTTCATTGGGAATCACTTCCTTATCTGAGCACACAGCTGGTTCTGGGAAGGTTGTCTGTGTTCCCCCAGGACTGGGTCTTCTTACTAGAATGTCAGGTGGGGGATGGGCTGAGAAGAAGCCGAGGGTGTGCATAGAAGAAGGAGTCATGGAAACGTGCATGTATTAAAAGTCAGAAAATTCCCCAGGCTAGGGCACATGTAATCACAAATCTCAGAAAACAAGGAGATCCTAGGGAACTTTGCTCACAACGTTAAAAAAAAAAAGAATTGCAATAAAATATGGTGCAGAGGGACATAAACTCACCTAAAGTCTCTTCTTGTCCATAGCATAGCAAGTAGGAAAGAAAATCCCTTGTGTCCAAAATTGATGGTCATGAATTTAAACCAAATGGAGATGGCTTTCTTTCATCCTTGTTCTGTTTTTAATATACCTGAGCTTCAGGAACATGATGTTACAGTGGCAGATGGATTTATCTCACTTTAGGTAGATGGACACAGAAATTCCTAAGACCCACATCACAGTCGGATATGTAAGTAGTCAGACGTGAAAACAAAAACAGCCTTGCCATGAAATTTATCACACATAGAATTCCTTTCATGGTGCTCAACTCTGTGAAAGAACAGTACATCCCTAAATTTAGCTTGCTTTGTTTACACACATTGTAAAAACAATTTGAAAAAATAGAGCTCACTAATAAGTGCCAATGTAGGAACTTATTTCTTGAAACTGAGGTTAAAAAATTCTCTCTCTCTCTCTCTCTCTCTCTCTCTCTCTCTCTCTCTCTCTCTGTCTCTCTAAACACACACACACACACACACACACACACACACACACACGGTAAATTAATTAGCCTTGCAAATGAAAAGATTGATCAAATTTCAGTGAAATTACAGGATGCTCATATGTGTATGTGTTTAGGACTGACCACATAGGATAACCTATCAGTGTGTGTTCGTCCCTGGCAAGACGGATTAATTTTCTCTGTGTCTCTGTCTCTGTCTCTCTCCTAGTTCCCCCCACGTCCCTGCCCACCTGCAGAAACCATTAATTGCCTTAGCTAGGTTGGGACTTGTAAAGTGCCCCCATACATGTTGGCGTGTCAACTGATATTGTCATATGCTGGCCTTCTCTATGCAACCGTACTGTTTAAGATCTTCTGGATGCAGCTTCCCTGTCATGTATAGAAGACACTAACTCAAGCCAACTCTTGGTCTTCTTACTCTTAATCTCTCCCTGTTCTGTAGTGTTCCCTAAGCTTAGGTGTACAGTTGATGTTGTAGGTAAATCAATTAGGATGGTCAGCCATTCCCTGTATTTGGACCAGTTGTGGATATCTGCAACAGTAGCCATCTCGGCAAAAAGAAGGGTCTTTGATGAGGCACAAGAAACACAATTCCCTGTGGGTATGAGTACAAGTATCTAGAATACACATGGAAATTATACTGCTTTAGGAAAGCAACAGTAGAATAGATTCTCCTATATCGGCCATGAACTCTATCTTTTTCAAAGATTTTATGTCATTTTAAGTTATGTGTATTCTTGTGTGTCCTCAGGTGGTTGTATACTTGTGAATGTAGGTACCCCAGGAAGTCAGAGGCCTCACAAGTCCAGGGATCAGATTGCCTGGAGCTGACGTCCAAGGCAGTTGAGAGCTCTCTCATTTGGGTGGTGGAAACTGAACTTGGGACTCTAGAAAAGCAACTGTGCCCTTAATTGCTGAACCATCTCTTGAGTCTATAGTAGACATGAACCATCATTACATTATTTAAACACTATTATTGTAGCCACAATGCAACTATAAACATTTGAGACTTTTATTATAAAAACTTTGGTTTACATGGAAATTCAGGCAATGTAAATTAAATACTAGGGTAGGCTGAGCAATTAGCGAAGCAGATGAATTTGATTTTTAACACTAAGTATTGAGATTGTCACGTTGAGAATGTTTTATCACTTAGTAAAATCAGTGGTTAAGCTTTAATTTCATGGAATCATCTGTTGCCATAGAACATTTCTTAGACGGAAACCCAAGACTATGATGCGTATTTGATGTTGATTTTCCTCAGAAACTGCCTTGGACTTTTTTACTTCTACTTTAAGAGAGAGAGGCCTCATACTGCACTATTGGGTAGAAAAGTGCATTCTTGATTAATGTATTTAACACCGTGTTTGCAAGCTTGCAAAATATAAGGGAGTTCTCAACCCAGAAACAGGTTGTTCTAATTCTGCCTCCCCTTCTTAAGAACTAAAAGGCTAAATAGTTGGAGGAAGTACCCATTGTTCTTTATGAGCTTTGTTCCAGAGCTCAGACTGAGCATGGGTAATTATATGTAATGGAAGACAGCTGTGATGCACCAAGTGTATTTCTCTCTTTTCATCTTGCGCTTGAGTACATAATTCCTTTCCCACTTCAGTGTTACCTAAGGCTCAATTTTCCTCTATTTATTTTATCCTGAAATTTTCCTGGGACGATCTTACCACTGCAAATCTGTTCATTTTGTTGTTACCTTTGGATAAGTGTCTTATATTATAGATTGAAGTATAAGTTGTTTTTTTTTTTAACGCTAGGATTTTTTTTTTTAAGGGTTGTAGTTGTGCTATGTATGTGGGTAGTGAATGATTCCATCAATGAAAGAAAAGACATTATCGTTTT
Organism: Peromyscus eremicus; assembly: GCF_949786415.1. Taxonomy (NCBI): domain Eukaryota; kingdom Metazoa; phylum Chordata; class Mammalia; order Rodentia; family Cricetidae; genus Peromyscus; species Peromyscus eremicus. The sequence goes on along the minus strand of NC_081428.1, from coordinate 24,428,691 downwards.
AAACAACACAGTGGAGTGACTCCTGTGTCTACCTAGTTATTACAGTAGATAACACTGCCAATTGTTTGGAATTATATATATATATGTATATATATATATATATATGTATGTATGTATATATAGGTGTTTTTCAGTTTCATCTAAGATCTTCTTGTTTTGCTTTTATTTTGTCATTGAGTCTTCATATTTGCGTTCACAATAACTATAGAATAACTTGTAATTGATACTGAGTATGTTGTAATATTTACTATCTTTTCTCTGCTGTCTTCTGGTCCTTCTTACTGAAATAGGAGCGCATAGCTACCAAGTCACGAGAGCTCCCTGAATCCCTGTCGTCACGGCCCTAGTTGTCTCGTCTCCACACACTTTATGTTGGTGGTAATTGGGTAATTAGCCGGAACTTCTGTCGCCCGAGTAAAGGAGTAAGAAATGTCTCATTGGACAAAATAATCTTTCTTTGTACTCATGATTCATCTTTGATATACTACAACTCTATCAGCAGGGAAACTCTCTTCCCCATGGAGATTCTAACAAGCCTTCAAGACAAGAATAGAGCGGGATTCTGCTATTAGCTTCATTTTGAAGGCAAATTGGGTTATTTTGCGGTAGTAGCATTTTCTGCCTGCACAGTATGAGATCTTAGGATATGGCAGAAAATTCTTCTGTTGAGGTTTTGATGAATAACAAGATAAGGGTTCTATTGTAGGTATTTGAAGAAAATGTGTAGCTGATTTTGGCTTTAAAAAAAAAAAAAAGAAGCAGCAGCCTGGAGGCATTTCTAGAAGTCTGCAGAGCCCACTCATTATCTGGCTTCAGCTCTGTTTTGACGCAGTGTGTTAATATCTGGAGCCAATGGCCTTCAGTGAAGAGCGTTTGTGTTTCTGACTATCACTTGCATCGCAACTCCTAAGAAATAGCTGAGGGAGAGAAAACATCCTTTAAAGGCTGGGCTGCATTCTTGTAATAAATCACAAAACATTGGTATCTGCTTTCTCAGTCATTCTGTTAGACTATGCTTGAGAATATTTCCAGATGTGTCTTCCTGAAGGGGAAGGTCATTTTCTTTCAGACACAAGAGATCTTTTCTTAACATGGAAGGAAAAAAATTCAAATACTCTTTCTAGCCCTCTGCAGGTGACAAAACTTCAATTTCCTGTATCCTTAGACTGCTGCCATTTTTGCTGTGATCCCGTGGGAATGAGGATTGATACAATCACTAGCCTCCAAATTCTTCTAAGGTAATATAAGTGAAGAAGGCAATTTTCCAGCTTCCTCTCTAGGTAGCTTCATGGAACAATAATCTGAAGCAAGCAGTGCACGGGCATGGAACTGATTGCTTGGGTTTGTGGTAAAGGACTCATCCCTTGAAATATTACAGGATAGCAAGAGGGTTTCCTTAATGAGGTACTGACTTTTTCTATGGGGTAAACAGAACCTTCAATGAGAATTATGCCCCTGGTCTGTTAGAATTAATGACAGACCTAATCTTCCCAAGAAGAACGGCAAAGCTAGTGGATTTGTCTTTTATTCTCATCACATACTTGGTTGATGGCAACCGCATAGAAAAGGATCTATTTTAGTTCAAATCTCTTGCTTAAATCGAGGCTACCTGAGGTATCCCAGCATGACACCAGCAGAAATCTTTTGTGCTTTCATATTATAAATTGCATGCATTTCTCTTTTTTTCCCCCATTATCCCACTCCTGGGCACTCCTTTCCCTGGAGATGAATCATCACTATATGTCTTCATTTTAAAATCGTACAACATACATGAGTACTTACCATATCTTACTGAGCGCTCAGCTTTTAATCACATTTTATTTTAATTACTTGGGTTGTTGAATGCGTTCATGCCACAATAAAACATCCTTATAAAAAATTTTGGGTAATAATTCTCTGTTTCTTTAGGAAACATGTGTATGCTAACAGAATGTTGAGTCAGAGAGGGGATGAAAGGAGGGTTCTATAATCCATAAATTTGGAAAGCAGGGATATGATTGATTTCATTATTGTAGCACGTGACAGGTTTCGCTTTCCCTGCTTTTTGCTAGAAGATGCATGTCTTTCTGGACACTGATGACCCAAGGAATTGTGCCTTCTTCAAATTTTTGTTTTTCCCCATATATGCAAATTTATCATGAATAATTATAGAATTATTATTGTGGGTGTTTTTATTGCTTTTGGTTGATATTTTCTTTAACTTTAACTTTAGCAATCTTTTTTTTTTCTTTCTTTCTTTTTGTGGTTTTTTGAGACAGGGTTGCTCTGTGTAGTTTTGGTGCCTGTCCTGGCTCTCGCTCTGTAGACCAGGCTGGCTTTGAACTCACAGAGATCCACCTAGCTCTGCCTCCCAAGTGCTGGGATTAAATGCATGCGCCATCGCCACCCAGCAGTTTTAGCAATCTTACAAGACTTTTTTTCTCCCACTCTCCTGCTTGTTTCTAGAGTTAATACAAATGGAATGATACAGTGGGCATAAAGCAATATTCCTACAAAAGAATACGAGGAAAATAAATAGGATTGTTTTTAAAAAAAATACAATATTCAGTGTTGAGTGTAAGGCAGACTTTCCCAAGAAGTTAATTCGTGCTTCAGTTGAACGTGGCTGACACCCTCTGTGGCACATGTGCATATTCATATAAATATGGATATTAGGAGGTTTTAGATATAGCCTGTGTTTGAGAATCGTGGCCAACATTTTCATGTAAATCTAAATGTATTTTATTTTGGGATTGTTGACTTGTTAGTCAGTAAGTCTTGTCCATTTGAGTTAGCGAAGTGAAACTGCATTGACTTAGCAATATGAGTGTGTAATCGAAGACAGCAGATCAGATGTGAAGGAAATTGATGCTTCATCTAAGCACTTGGGTATCCATGTAACATGCTCAGGCTAAAAAAAAAAAAAAAAAAAATGGGGTTGTAGGTATTCTTTTCTACAAATGAGGAAAGCATATTGGGATATGAAATAGTTACAGATCGAAAGGGTGTGCACTTTCCAGCACCCTAGTGTTGCTTTTATGATCGTTATGGCAGTTTTGACCCTTGTTCAGGGTTATTGACTTCACACTGTCTGCATAATGCCTTTCCGTTTTTTGTTTTATTTTTTTACTAATCACCACACAACGGGAATGGTTCCGGATTAAACAGTTCTAACTAACAAGAGTACTGTGTGGGTACACATCCTGATCTAAGTTTCCACAAGGGAAAGCTGCAGCTGTAGAGGATGGCCAGTGCAGCTCAGACAATATTACTCCTTGAAAATGAAATGATACAAAGCGAAAAATTGAAGCGTGTTCACGTAAACGTACTCTTGCTCGTGAAAAAAGTAGTCATGCGTCTGCTTTCAAGAGTAGCAGTTTGTCAGAAAGAGTAGAAACTGCTCTCTCTTTCTTAGCATTTATAGTCATAAAGGTCATAAAATCAAACTATATCGTGTGGCAGTTTCCTGTTTGTTTCTTCGTGTCTTATCTTTTTCTTTGGCTCTTGCATGCAGGTAAAATGCTTTTGTTGTTGTTTTTGGAAAATATCTTGGTTTTATAGTCTTTGGGGTTTTTTGTTGTTATTCACTCAAGGGTAAACTAGAGAAGATCTGTAGAGCAGCGTTTTTCCTCTCTCTATATGTATTTTTAATGTTGAAAATCATAAAACCTTTTAGTAACATTATTAAACATTAGAATTGTTACATTTAATTCCAAATACATCCGTTTACTCGACCTAAATCAGAGAATGAACTTCAAGGCCATTTTTTCCTCAATTCAGTAATTAAGAAATTAAGCAGCTTTTTCTTGATTTTTATTTTCAAGACACAGTGTCTCACTATACAGCCCTCAAAACTCACTTGTGATCTTCTTGCTTCAGCTTTCCAATTGCTGAGATTCCTTGCATTACCACTACGAACAACTCAACTTCTAAACATTATATGCTATTTTGTGAAAAATGATACTTTCCTTATTTCCTTCACTTTTTTTTATATTGGATAACATTATCTGCATGTATTTCATAAAAGAAAAATTAATAAGATGATAATGTAGTCGTTTACATATTTGTCCTGATGAAGAGGAAAGAAACCTGATAGAATTTCTAGCAAGATTACAAGGAGGTAGCCAGTGAGCTTGGGGACTTCAAAGTTGTGTAGACCGCAGCAAACATCCTCTGTGAAGGGCCTCTTGTAGCTACCATGACAGGTGTCTTTTAAAGCTGTGCAGGCAACAGGTTGGAGAACAATAAATTTTAACTGAAGGACATAAAAAGTTATGCTATCCCCAGCTAACCCAGTGTGCCATGAATTCTCCCCCACTGTTCCACATGAGACATTGGTCTACCTAGCCTGTGCCAAAATTGATCTTGACAGTGGGAAGGGCCTTCTATCCCCCCATTCTTCAGCTCCTGGTAGTTGGACAAAAAACTGAATTCACTTCAGTGGTGACTTCATTTAGTGGGTATACTTTTGGCATATTTCCCCTGACCTAGTAACAGAAAGCAGCTGAAATTTAACTCAAATATCCTGAGGAATGAAACCAAGCGTATGGAATTTCAGATTCAAAGAATCCCCTGAAATGAAGAAGCTATAAAACAAGTATAATTCTTGGCTCTTTCCCTGCAGTTACTGGGAGGAAATGTTGGCCCGGTGGTTGGGAGATTATCTCCCCCAGCTCCGTATCTTTTCCCTACTCCAAAATGATTTACCATTGAATAATGGTCTGCTGCAACTTGGAGTCTCTCTCAAAGGGCCTCTCTTTCTGGCTCACCAAGGGCTTGCTGTCTGTATTCACATGGTTTGCTCATACACAGTTGTCATAATTCCTGATTGGCTCTTGCTTCTTGTATTTAGTCCTAAAAATCAAAAGGTGACAGGTTAAGTATATGTCAGATATGGTTTATGTTTCAGAAGGTGTTAGATGCTCATCCAGTTTTAGACATGACAGATGTTGCAAATAACTGGGCTATAGGTTGTTGGTGGTTTTGTCTCTATTACTTAGAAAATGGTTAATACAGGACAAGTTAATTAACTTGTTTTTACCCAGTTTCTTCACTTGAATAGTAGCGAAGCATAAAAAATTCCCATGATTGTTTGAAAGAATTGAGGTAGTCTATGTGGCACATTGCCTAGCCCAGAGAAAGACCTCTGTAAAATATGTTCTCCAATCACTGTGGTTGTTTGTATTTATATTAGCCTTGAGTAGGTCTAGGCAGTCAGTCTTTTTAAAACTGGACTTTCCAGGGCAGTATTAGCTTAAACTTCAATAGATAATGTTTAGAATGCAGTCAATCCTTGATATTTCTAAGCCAGTGTTTGTGAGCTAGCTGGCATAGAGGGACTGGGGAGGGGCATGTGGTATTGGAGTTGTGGCAAGTACACGACACTGCAAATTCTGAGAGACATACCCTCAAGCCAAGAACTTCCCTTTGATCCTTGCTGAGAGATTTATATCATATCATGCAGCTTGAGTGTGTTTGGATCAAGAAAGAAGCTGATGACCATATTTATGAACTACTCAGGTTTTCTTGTTATGTAATTTTAGTTAGGTTATAGGTGTATATTTGCTTCTTCTGAAGGAATTATGTATGGGTACACTCAAACACACTTGTGGATGGCATATGCTGCCTTACTCTGGGCATGTCGGTGCAAGCCTTTCATCTTACACTAGGACAGACAAAAGCAGATGGATCGCTGTGAGGTTTACACAGTGAGTTCCAGGCCAGCCAAGGTTACATAGCAAGAATCTGTCTCAAATAAAATAAAATAGGAGATACCATCAATTGATTATATTAGTGTTACATAGCAGCCTTAACCAGCTACCACAAATTTAGTAGTTGAAGGCAACACAAACCTACCCTGCAAATTCTGAAGGTGAGAAGTGCGGGTACAGGTGTACACTTCACAATGATTCTGCAAAGCCTGGAGGTGGGATCCAGCTGCTCCTTGCTTGAGACCATAGAGAAGAACCACTTGCTAGCTCACTCAGTTGTTGGCAGGTGATTGGCTAATGGCTGTCGTCGTCGTAGAAATTTGATCTTTCCATCAGCGATGAGTCCTTTTTCCTAGTTGTCCTTGTTCCATGCCTTGTTCTCCAGGAGGCCACATCCAGCAAAAGTGGGGCCAGTTTCTGCCACACAGACTTTCTTTTCCTGCATTTCTTCGATGCCAGAGCAAGTTCTCAGTTTTGTGTCTCCTGAGACAAGATAGGGCTCACCTCTATAATATGGTGTCTTCCCCTTACGTTTAATTCAGTAACATTTCCAGATTCCCTTTGTTCTGTTCCACAGGCTCTGGAAAGTATAAGTGAATATAGTTGAGGGTTAGTATATCTACTGCATTTGTGTTGTTGGAATCTAAATATTCCAAGTACAAGCTATGAATGTTCCTACAATATAGGTAGCCTTTCTATGGTGTACCATACCTTATGATGTCTATGAACCTTAGTGTACTTAAGAAATACATTTATATCTTTGCTAGGTATAATGGGCTCAAGAGCTGCAATACAATATATCCGGGGCACAAAGGAAAATGGAGACATTTCTAATGGGGAGAAAAAAAAAGATCAAAGAAAATTCCCTTGAAGATACAGCTTTTGAAATATCCATTCTGAAGAATGAGTAATGGAAAGATAGTCTTTGGAGAGTAAAGAGCTTTGCTGGACTCAAGATGTAGCATCAGCCCCTGATTCATGGCAGTGGGTAATGACAACAGGATTTTGCACATCCGAAGTTAGAACTTTTTAATAGGACTCATTGAGGCTTTTTGACTTCAGGAAGCAATGCATTAAAATTATGTTTAAAAACATTTAAATCTGGAGACAATGTGGAATACGTATTAAGTTAGGATGGGCTGAAAAACTGTTGTACAGAGAAGTGAGGCAGTCAGAGGCTGGGAATAGGGTGGTGGAAATGGAGGGAGGTGAGGATGATATGAAACACTTTCAGCATGATTGCTTGAAAGAGGAGTTGGAGGAACATGTAATCCAGATAGGAAACTTTGAAACTTTCTACCCAGGAAACTAAGTGCTGTGTTGCCAATTTTCAATAAAAGTGAAATATGAAGAAGAGTAGCAGTTCAAAGTGTGAAGATAAAGTGCTTGGAATATGGAATTGTGTCTTTAATACATAGGCTCATGGAATGTCCAAAAGTAAGATGGAAAGAAGAAATTAATGGACTTGAGATCAGAGGTATCTGTGAGAATGTCATCAGCATACATATGAAACTCAGACAGATTAAAAGTTAAAGTCATTCCATAAAAAATAATGAAGAAAAAGAAGAAGAAGAAGAGGAGGAGGAGGAGGAGGAGGAAGAGGAGGAGGAGGAGGAGGAGGAGGAGGAGGAGGAGGAGGAGGAGGAGGAGGAGGAGGAGGAGAAGAAGAAGAAGAAGAAGAAGAAGAAGAAGAAGAAGAAGAAGAAGCAGCAGCAGCCCACAATCCCCTAACCCCTTTTAAAACTCAGAGTAAGCTTCGCTTTAGCTTGAAGTTACATGTATGAAATTGTAAAGTAATAATACTTTTTAAAAGAGGAGATTGATAGGACCATTATAAAGACAGTACAAGGTGCCCTGATTGGGGATAGTTAAGTAAAATTTTTTCAGAAACAAGGGGAGGAGTTTGGGGCAGGGAAGGAAAGTCCTTTCTCTAGGAAGAGTGCTGCATTTATAAAGATTGCAAAAGGAATAAAGAGAACACCTTGAGTGTTCTGGAAGATCACTGCATAGGCTAAGCCTACATCTCAAGTTGAGTTGAGGCTGCTCAACTTGGCATGCAAACCATATGGGCTCTAGATAGGGAAAGTCAGCTGACTGATCAGCTGACTCCCCAGTACTGTGTCCAGTTACGTTGGTCTATGGTTAGAGTAATTACTTACGTGGGGCTCTTTTCTCTTTAAACTCATTGATGCCTGTATTCCTATTATTATTATTTTGATTCCTCTCTCTAACTTATCTGGGATGGGGTAGATCTGTCTATCTTCTGAACCAAGAACAAGTTGTCAACCACAGTTAGACTGTAGTAGCTAGGAGCATCAGTAGGCTCTTCAAGTAATGCTCCTCCACATTTTAACTCATAGAGTATCAAAAATGTAAGCAGAGGATATCTTAGTTCCTTTCTGTTCAAAACTCATTCACCTTCAAGTTTATTACGTCATCGCCCAAAACCCTTCCTCACTGTTGACATGCTCAGTTGCCCCTAGCTTATTTCCCTCACACAGTGACAATATTAGCACCTTGTCTACTGCTTTTCTTTCTAATCCACAATCTGTCACATTCTTGAAGATCGTTAAGTTCAAATTATTTTGAATGGACGAATTGGGTGAACGAGATGATGGTTGATGGGGAAAAAGTGGTTGCTGCCAAGCCTGGCAATCTGAGTTTGATTTTTGGAAACCATGTGGTAAAGAGAGAAAACTGACCCTCTCAAGTTTCTGCTCATCTTCATTCATACTTGTATCACAGTATGGCAGGTCACTCGCCCCTACAAACACACACACACACACACACACACACACACACACAAGCATGCACGCACACACGCACACACACTAATAAAATAAAATAATGTAAGGTAAATATGCTAATTAATGTACTCTAATAAATATTCATTATTACATTGTAAGGTCGCAAAAGCCTGTTGTCCCAGCACTCAGGAAGCTGAGGCAAGAGAATTGCCACATATTGTGTTCAAGGCTAGTCTGCTACATAAATAGACCCTTTCTCCAACAAACAATATGCACACATATTATTAGATTTAAAATTGAAGCTTGCCTATGACCCTATAAACTTTTCATGTACACAATCTTAGCATTATCCAAATGTATTTGTTTCCACAAATTTGTTGTCTAATGATTTTACTGCCTATTTGAGACCTTGAGAAACAGCTTCTAAGAGGATAAGTAAGGTCAAAAGCTTGGTGGCACTTTCCTTTTTTTCAAAAGGCTGAAGCAGGAGGCATGCCATGATTTCAAGGCCATCCTGCATTACAAGATAAGTTCCAGGCCAAGCTATAGTGTAAGACCATTTCTTGAACAAACAAATAACAAAAAAATCACAACAACCACACATAACACCATTCAATTATAAAATAAGAGAATAAACAATGTATCCCATTAACTAACTGTCATAAAACCTTATGCTTTGAGCTCTAATTGAGTCAAGAAATTGGATGTAGTTATGGAAACTATTGTTTAAAAACTCACTTGTTTGGGTGGTGGTGGCTCATGCCTTTTATCCCAACACTCAAGTGAGGTAGAGGTAGGCGGATCTCTTGTGGGTTCGAGGCCAGCCTGGTCTACAGAGGGAGTTCCAGAACATCCAAGACTACACAGAGAAACCCTGTCTCAAAAAACAAAAACAAAAACAAACAAACAAAAAGAACCCCTCACTTTTAATGCTGTAGGAATTATTTTTAAAAAAAACAACGAAGAAGCAGAAGGAGAAGAGATTTTAAAAGATACAGAATGGCTTCACAGTGGCTATTTCAGATGAGAATAGCAAAAATGATAAAGTTCAAATTTTTGACATTTATAAATTATGTTTACTACTCAACATGAAAACACTATTTTGATAAAATAAAGAGTATTCATTGTTGATATGCAATATAATAAATTACAGTGTTCACTCATCTTAAAATAGATCAGAGGAGCTTGGTTAATTTGACTAAATTGCATTGTACCCAAAGGTCAGGGCAAATGAGGAGGATATAGACTTGGCTGGCATAGCCAGGACTGTTGGAATTGTTGGCCAAACACTAACTGTTGGGAGAATTATTTGCGTCTTTACAATGTTTGGGTTACCTTGAAAAATTCAGTGACCTTTAAATTTATGGTGCTATATTTTATCTCATAAGATGGCATCCTAGTAATAAGCAAGGGAAGTTATTTAGCTTTTCATAGCATCGATATTCTTCTGCTGACATGTTTACTCACTTTGTTTATGTGCTTGTTTTTGGCCTTTCCTCCTGGGTTTTATATATATATGTTGGCAAGTGTTTGCTATTTACTGTAGGTTGAATGTTCTTCTTGGGTTTACTTCATATTTTTGTATTTCATTTGAGCAATTTATAATGAGTCCTAGACGTAGCAACCCAGATTTCCTGTTCAAAACCATTTTCTTATGTTCAAAATTGTAGATGAATTGCAACCATTATGTAGATTACTTAGGAAATTGATCTTACTCTCTGAATGTAATTTGTTACCCTTGAAGCTTTCCAAAAAGAAAAGTCCTGGTAGTGTACCATTTCTGAAATTTCCCGTGGAATTAGCTGTTCTTTAACTTTGAAACGTGCATCTTTTAATATAACAACAGCAACATGTGAAAGCCATTTCGGATCCTGATGAGATTTCCTCCTTTTGTTTCCTAAAGTATTTCAAAAGGAAGAAGAAAAGCTTCTTTTGAGTTTTCATCATTTCATGTTGAGCAAGTGAGCTGCTTATACTTTCAGATTTTGTGTGTGTGTGTGTGTGTGTGTGTGTGTGTGTGTGTGTGTGTGTAGCTAGTATTTGGACGTTAATACAAAAACATTTTTGTAGTTGGTGTTTTTTAAAATTGCCTATTCTACCCAATATTTTCTTGTCTATGAGTTAATTTTTACAGGTAAAGGTATAAAATCAAATAATTATAAATGTATCTGAGCAGAGATGTTCAGGATGCAGAATGGTTAGTAACACATTTTCTATTGGGGGCACTTGAGTCACTGTGAGAGAAAAATCTGATTTAAGTATTATGATAAAAACTACCCATAAAAAAAAAACTCACCTGGCCTGGCAATCAGAGGCATTCTTCCCTCATTGTTCAAGGCAAATATCTACCCCTTTCTGGATGGCTCTGCAAGTTTTACTTGGTAAATTTTTCACTGTTGAAGTCTTGCCTGATTTTCCAGACTTCAAAAACAGAATGGGTAATCTGCATAAACCAGGCAGTTGTATAGCTTGGTCTGTTTATGGGGCCCCTGGCCGTGGGATCAGGATCTATTCCTGGTGCATGAACTGGCTTTTTGCATCCCATTACTATGGTGGGACACCTTGCACAGCTTGATGCAGGGGGAGGGGCTTTGATCTGCCTCAACTGAATGTACCAGGCTCTGCTGACACCCCATCATAGGCCTTACCTTTTCAGAGAAGGAATGGGGGGTGGGCTGGTGAAGAGGTGGGAGGAGGGATGAGAGGGGGATCTACGGTTGGTATGTAAAATGAATAAAAAATTTTTTAATAGAAAAAAGTTTCTCAGTGTTGAATCACATCAGTTAAGCTCAAAGCAATTTACTAATGTTTATGCTAGAACGTTCGCTCAGACACTTCAGGCACCAAATTGTCCCGCTATGATGGTATTACCATGGCATGTTCCTAAAGTGTTGAGTTGGAAGGGGGATCAAAAGCGACCAAAGTGTGATTCAAAGGACTCACTGGTATCCTGTTTATTGGACTCAGTAATAACATTTTCAAAACAGGTGTTCCCTGTACCTCCAAGACCAGATATATCCCATTTTTGTACATTAGCGTCCTCTTCAATAGTCAGTGTTGGGTGTTTATGGCCAACCTAACTGGGTTTTATGTCTGTTTATTTGACTGTTTCTTTTATGAGCAACTCATATCCTTTCTAGTTAAACCATTTTATTTATATAGTTATAATTTTTCAGATTAAAAACTAATTTCACTTCCTTCGGAAACAGCCTGTTCATTTGATTTTTTTAAGTTTATTATTTTTCACAATGCATAACTAAGTTGAAATATATGAAAAATATAACCTTATTGTCATTTTTATCAGACAAACCTCTGTGTTAAAATTTTATACAGTTTCCAGCATGTATACTACCTTTGAGAAAATATGGCATTAACAGATTTGAGAATTGCAATGTAAATTTTCAATTCCTGTTTTTAGTTTAAGATAATTTGTTGTTTATTTCTGTTTATAAAACTAAAACTAATAGCTTCAAAAATAGTCTCATAGACTAGGAACTGGAGAGATGGTTCCAAAATTAAGACTGTTCAATGCTTTTGCAGAGGATCTGAGTTCAATTCCCAGCACCCATGTCAGGGTTTAACTCCAGCTCCAGGGCACCTAATACCTTCTTCTGGCCTCAATTAACTGCACACCTACACTTACCTCTGCATGGACACACACAGACACATCATTAGTATAAATCTTTTAAAAATAATAGAATGTCGACACGAAGGAATGCAGAATGATTCCCATCCATAATGACACTATACAGAGTGAACCACCTTGCTTTGCATAAGCACACAGATGTACACACGTATAAAATATATTCTCCAACTCTTGAAACACAGGGGATAAGAAATCTCTCTCCCTTTCTTTATTTCTCTGTGTTTCTATTTCTCTTTGTATGCATGGTCTCTAGAGAGGGAGAATGAGATTTATGTTATGATATTGGCCAATAAAATTATGTAATTGTAGCATGAACCCTAAGTGGTCTTATTAATAAAAACCCGGACCCAGATATAGGCTTTTATTATTATGATAACTTAGGATTCTTGCTACATGTAATTGTGGTGATAAGCAAGTTCAAGACCCGAAGAACTCACTCACAGATGGGAGATACCATGAAGAGCTGATGTGGTCTTGAGTCTGAGTCAGAACATTGAGGTAATTTTTGCTAATCAGCCTACTGACTTAAATGTTAATAATGCTTAAAAGATGTCTTGATAGTAACCTGCCTACCCTATTATCCATCAGATTCCAATTTACTTGCCACAAGGAAAATGATATATTCACTAAACTGTTTATCAGTTCATGATTCATGATTATACATTGTCATTTCCTAAGTATTATTCATCTGTTTCAAAAGGTTTGCCACATTGCCCTTAAAAAAATCCACTTGATATGTAAATTCACTTTTATCCTTCACTTCCTCAAAATCTCTCCGAGGTTCCAGATTTTCTTCATATTAAAAATTCAGATTCTTAGCACATTACCCAGAGTCTGTTGGGAGTTGATCTCTGCCTACCTCCTCTGTCTCATTATGAGAACCTTTCTTCTTGCTCAAAAAGGCAGACAGAGGGCAGAAAATAATGACAAAGAATTGCACATGGGTAGTTGTATTTCTAATGCAGAAAGGAATTTGACCATAATGCCATTCTTTTTATAGTTTTTCATTCTAGACTTCTTACTATTATCTGAATTACTAGTTTCTTTCTGAAAAAAATTAATAAGAGATGTGAAACTACAGGAAGTAGAATTTACAACATCATGTCGAAGTGAAAAATTTGTTGTAATGATAAAGATTCTCACTTAATTGGACTCAAATATATTTCAAAGTACTCTTCCACACAAATCAACTTTGTACATCTACTTAGCATGTGTTAAACTGCCTGGCTCAATTATGAATACCCTGTAATCCTAAATGAGAGTCTTAAATAGGTTTAGAGATTGTTAGAAACCATTAAAAATGAACACATGGTAGAAGTTATGTTATGTTTCAATTCCTAGGAACTGATCCTAAATTAAAACATGGTTTAAATTTCTGGGAATAGCTAACCCATTATTTCATGTGGTAGTTTGAATGTAATTGGTCCCCATGGGCTCATAGGGAGTGGCACTATTAAGAGGTGTGGCCTTGTTGAAGTAGGTATGGCATTTTTGGAAGAAATGTATCTCAGTTCACTTCCTGCTGCCTGAGGATCAAGATGCAGAACTCTCAGCTGCTTCTCCAGCACCATGTCTGCCTGCATGACACCCACCATGATGATAAAGGATTAAACCTCTGAAGTGTAAGCTAGCCCCAATTAATTGTTTCCCTTTATAAGTGTTGCCATGGTCATGGTGTCTGTGTATAGTAATAGAAACCCTATCAAAGACATTTCATAAGTTGTTTAAATTTATAATGCGTACAGGGATGGTTATTCAAACCATTGTTTAAAACCGTCATAAATGTACTGTGAGTGTTTACTCACAAGTTTGCGAAATATCATGCTCAGAAAAATAACCAACATTTTTGTATTTCTTGAAGCAGAACAATACGTTGACTGATGGTATATAAACACTTTTTGAATAAATTAAAATAATGAATCATCAAAGGCCACCATATCATTGAAAATATTTATCTTTGTTTTTTTAACTTTTTACATAGTCCTATTTTCTTACTTTCACATTTTAAATTTTTTTGTCTCATTGAGACTTAATCAAGTATGTCTTATAATTCTGATATACATTTTCTAAAACTGTTGTACATATTCTCCTTTCAGTATCCTTTAATGAATTCTGATGCTTATCTGTGCGTATTATCAGCCATATCTTATAAATAGTTATATAGTAAAAGAAAGGGAACAATTTCTATTGGGTATGTGTGCCCACAACACTGGTATATCCTCTTGTATGGACTGAAGCGAATCTTCCCCGTGGGTACTCCACGAGGAAGAAAATGAGTATGGTTGAAGTTTCAGACATTTCTGGAGGCCGCAGGAAGAGTCAGCATCCTTGTTCTCTTTATCATAGAGCAGTCAGCAATTACGTTTCCCTGATGCTATTCGTACATGAACTATGTGTATTTCAAAACTGAAGTATTGTATGTTTATAATTACTTAATGGAATGGCTCAGTGAGTGAAGCATTTCCCAGACCAGGACCAAATTACACAAAGACGGGGAGTGTTTTCTCACTTTATCTTCGAGAATCTTTTCTGGTGTGTCCTCTGTCTAGTAGGACTTATAGACCAGTAGGCAGTACCAAATTCACAAACTTTTCTGCAACACAAGAGCGACAGATACCATTTTCTGCACAAAGCACAGCCTTCTTGCTGGGATGGTTTGGGCTGAGACATCATCACCCGTGCTTCCCACCTTGCGGTTCTCTCACTGGACTGTTCTCAAAGCACCAGCCTTGTTCAAAGGGAAGTTTTGTTCCCTAGAAATCATGAAGACTTGGTTTCATTCTGGATTATGGATTTCCCCAAAAGTCTGTGTTTGCCTTCTGTCACTCAGAATCAAAAGGAAATGTCACAGCTGTTGTTTCATTAGCTTTCATCATAACTATTGGAAACTGACTTCCCCAACCCCTTCCTATAAAACTATCTGACTCCGAATTAATTCTAAAATTTTCTAATAATTTTTAAGAGGTTGACGTTGCTTTGTTTTTTTCTAAAAAAAGTATTATTTTAATTTAGCTGATAAATATTAATAAGTATTTGAACATGTAGCTTGGTAGTGAAAATCATAACTAAGGAGAAATTAATACAAGCAGTTCTGTGTGGCTTACTGCCAGGAACATATACTGAGGAATGCATCAAATAGGTTCAACTTTGTGTGAACATCATGGCGTTTGCTTACCAGTGCCTAGATGGTGAAGGCCACTTGTTGGAGCCTCGGATGCAATCCAGAGACTTGGTAAAGTTGAGGCAGTGAGTCTGATGCCAGCATCATATGGCACACAGTATTATGCAACTCTCTTAGTAAAGACAGACAACACACTTCTAAGTAACAAAAACAAATAACATAGCAAATGAATACACTGTGTTATAGCCATTTCTCTTCGTTATAAAGCATGTCCTATACATAATTGCTTGTGTTGTCTTTGCCCATGCCTGGCAGTGTAGTAGGCTTGTTGTCAATGGCAACACCATAAGTACTGGAGGATGTGTCCTTGGATATAGTACGAAAGTGGTGACGTCACTAGGCAGTGTTTCAGCTGTTTTATATGCTCTTGGGAGTGTTGGGGTGCACCATGTCACACAGGTCGGTTGATAAAAGAAGGCACTCCCAAGATGAAATTTTAAGACCTATGTAAGCCTCTCTGATGGACTGAACCCCGAACAGCCGTACAAAGGCATATTTATTATTAAAAAGTATTTCCTTATACCAAGGTCCGTAATCTAATTTACATGTCTTACTACAGGAGAACATCTTGTGCACTCATGACTTTAGTCCTTTATTCTGTATTGTGTGTAATACCCAATAATACTAGAGCCTCAGGTGTGCCTGAGGCATGTTGTGATCAAAGTCATAAAGTGGCTGTGATGCCCCTTCAGGAAAACAATCACTGTTTTCCACAAGGATTCTTCAAGATCAAAGTACTTCTACAAAACGGTTCATCCTAATATCTACCCTAGATAGAACAATTCTGCTAAATTCCTACAACATGGGAGATCCATGTACTCTCAAACATATGAATCACTCTGAAAAAAATTCTATATCCTATAGGAGGAGACAAGAGTGGGAGATACAGAATGGAGATAAGAGGAAGAAGCACCCTGTTCTAGTACCATCTTTTTGTAAAATAGTGGAAAATTGCAGTTGACAGTAAGGATTGCTTATGGAAGAATAGCTCCATCCTCCTTTCGAATCCTTTTAGCTCCTTCATGTTTGAATATTTGCTTCTGGTTGGAACAATGTGGTAAGAACTAGGCATGAAGATGGCATGCTCCCTTCACATAACTTACATTTAGGATCACATAAGACAGAGCCCTGGGACATGTATTTCTCACTTCTTATATGACTTACTGTTGCTATTAGAATCAAAGACACCAACAAAGAAGCTTTTCTGCTTCAGACACTTTTGCCCAGGATATAAGTAAAACCATCACCTTCTCTTGGTCCAACTAAGAACGTGAAGCTCTTGGAATTAATTTTAGACCAGTTCTTCACAGGTAGTTATAGCATAATACAAGGAAATAAGAGATAAACTGGGATTCAGAAAACTGTGATCCCTGCCAATGCTCTCTGAGGAACATGTATTTGTAGCAGAATTTTCTGTGTGTTCCTGCCAATAAATGAAGGGGTTTTTGCTTAGATCCTTTAAACCTCTGTAATTTTAAATCACTCCTCATTGAATTGTACACTCAACATGTCCACTGGATGATCCAAAAAACATTTCAATATCCTGTGGCCAAAGCCTCTATCTAAAGACTGTTGGATGCGCGTCATCCTCTCCAGCTCATTAAGACAGAAATTCCATCACAATAATTGCTTGAACTTCTGAGCTATGAATTCAACCTTGACTTTCTTTTCTAGTCCACCAGCAAATGCTGTCATTTCAGTCTCCAGTAATATATCTGCACTCGCAGACTGTTTTCTTACTGTTGCTATGGCAGAGGAAGCCACCATCATCCTTCCATACATAACTTACTGGCATAACCTCCTAAGTGCGCGACTGGCTGACTTCCACCGCTGCTCAGTCCCCACACCACCCTTTCATCAGGTATCTTGAATGATCTTTCTTAAGCGTCAGTCTAGTCACAGTGTGCCTTAAATTCTCAGAGATTTTTATTCTTGCTTTGTGATCAAGTCAATGTCTCCACCAGGATGACAAACTTGACATAGTTTCTACCCTTCTCTCCTTAGACCTCCAACTCTTTGTTACATCATTTCTTCACCAAGGACCACATCTCTCCAGCTTTGCCATATGTCATGTGTCTGGACATTTTTACCCCCAGATGCCTACTTCTTCCCTCACTTCGTTCCAGTCTGATGGTCCAAAAGTCACCCTGACCAGCATTCTTTGACCTCTTCTATAACACAGTAACTTGTGTTCTCTAAGCCTTTACCTTGCTTTATAATGCTTCTGCTTGGCATGAGAGAGGGACTCTGTTGTTAGCCACTTTATCCTCAAGAGTCAAGACACCTGTAGTTAATGAATGCCTGAGTGGAAGTCTTTCTCATTGAAGTCATATAACACTCTTAAGAGGTATGAGAGGGATGAAGACATGAAATTCATAAATCTCTCTCTCTTTTTTTCTATGAAGTAGACAATAGGCCATTTGGAAGTAATATATTTCTTGGGTTGCTGGCCCCATTGACACAGAATATTTCCTTTGTCTCCTATGACATTACAGGTGTTTTTGTTTGTTTGTTTCTTTGTTTTTGATGGGAAGGGGTCTTGGAAAAGTAACTATGTGTTCTTAGCACTCAAGCCATAGAGGTTGGTTTTATATTTCTTTTTGATGACAATAAATGTTAGAAGGATGATCCTGACCTGGTAATATTAATAATGTATTGTAGGGTTTTTCATTTTATAAATGCTCACTTGCTATATAAATAAACAAAAAGAATTCTGTATGTAGTATCACACCTTTCATTATCCTAACTTTCCACTCATTTGAAAGCAGAACTCATTTAAAGTGAGTGTTGCCAAGTTTCCAGGCCAACATGAGTGGGCTTGGTACATTTCTTCCTTTAAGTGACTATAGATCCTTGAGGAAGTTACATGTCCTTAGCAAGTCAGGGCTCTGATCTTTAAAATATGGGTAATAGTGGATATCAGCTCACTTACCTGCCTAGCTTGGTCATTACAGTTAATAAGATAATGACATTTTAAAACTTTGATCATTGGAAGGAAGACATTACATTGAAGTCTTTATCACTTGAAGACTTACATTTTTCTTATATTTGTAATTACTTTGGAGAAATTATTATCTTATCTAAATATTGTGTCTTTGTTTCCCTTCATTTCCTGGAAGTATGCATGCCATCCTTGGGCAGCTGCTGGGATGTTTAACTTCAGATACTGTACATGTTGACACAATTAATCTCTAAGATAGCTAGTTTTATTCCTGTGTTCTGAATTGTAACTATTAAAAAGAAACAAAACTTATCTGGAGAAATGGCTCATTGGTGAAGAACACGTACTGCTCTATCTGAGGACCACAGTTCAGTTTCCAGCACCTTTGACAAGTGACTCACAAATGCAATAACTCAAAAACAAAGGAATCCAACAGTTCTGGTCTCCATGGGTATCTCCATGCACACACACACAACCACACACACACACAACCACACACACACAACCACACACACACAACCACAACCACACACACACACACACACTCTTTAAAATAAGTAAATCTTTTAAAAGAGAGAGAGAAAGAGACAGCCAGAGATGCTTCTGGCTCCTATTATATTAAGATACGGCTTTGGCGAATTCCTGTTCTCTATCATAATGCAGAAATACCCATCCAAGTCAGGTTTGGTTTCTTACAGCTAATATGCATCTTCTGAATGGATTCTTTTAGTCACATACTGAACGTCCCAGGAGTGGAATGTCTTTAAGTATCTAAGCGGATTTCCCCTTCCCTTGCTTTTTATTATTACTGTATTTTAATGTTTTCATGTTACAGCCCAGGGCCTAGATTTGATTAATTGATTTCCCTGCTCTATTTAAAGATTGTTTTTATTAATGCGCTTTTTCAAACCAGACGCGGCATTATCACCTTCTCCATCACTGTACTAAGTGTTGAGATCTGAGCGGGCCAGCTGTGGCAGCTGTGTTTCCCCTTGGATCTTAAAGCTGCAAACTTTCATCTCCTTTGCTGTCTCAGCTGCTGGTCTGAGGCTATGGCCTTCCCATAACTCAAACCAGTTTCAAAGCAGCGTAAGTAACCTCTTTGGAATGCTTTTGGAAAACCACAGAAAGGTTCTTTAAAAGTACACCACTTATATACTTTAAATGAATGTTTCCATTTTAAGGTAATAACAGCATAATGTCGGCAGCCAGGGGATGATATTTAGCTACATTATGAACATCGTGGAGGACTGTGTCTGTAGGCTGATTGAACAAAGGAAAAGAACACAGGAGTTGTGATCCTGAAAATGATCTCACAGTTGTGGAATCTATGAATCGAAGATTATTCTTTAAAAAAATTCTGTTCACAAAGTACTTTTTCTCTAGTCTAAAAATCATTTTCCTGTCTTTGGAGTCGTGTGAAAAGATGTCATCATCAAAAGGATGATACTGATTGTCTTAAGTGGCAAGAGGCTTGGACGCACACACAGGGTGTTGTCTTAGAGTGAACTTGAACTTAGCGATAGTTGGGATGTAGGAAGGCTAAGTTTGGCATGCATTTTAATATCGCTTGCTTATATCAAATTGTCGGTGAAATAAAAGGCAGCGGCAGTTTACAAAAATAAAGATCACTTTAGTCAATTTTGGTTTTGACACCACCACCCTGCCGGAACAAGGAGAAATAAATGCTTTCGCTTCTTGTGCCTGCCTTGCCTTCTTGAGGGAATTGCTCCTGGAAGCTGGCCTGCTGTGACTGTCCGGCGACTTAACGGAAGGAAGACTCTAGGGTTCAGTTCGGTGTGTAATTACAAAAGAGATTACAAATTAGATTTTACATTTATATCTTTCCTACCCACTCCCTAGCATTTTGCGGTTGAAAGAACCCTCCTACCCATCCTGGAGCACCGGGTAGAGGAAAGAAAACCTTTGGGGCTGGTTACAGTGGCCGTTGACAGCTCATAAAAATCAAACAAACCCCAGAATTTCCGTCTACAGGAGGTATCTTTGCAAATCAGCAAGCAATGCTTGCTGCTAAATGTGGGAAAAATAATTCAGCGGCCTCAAGAATGCCAAACGCATTGTTTCTTCATGATTGACTGCACGGATTTCTAAGCTTTTCTTTGTAATCACTTGTATCCCTTATCTAGGAAGGCAGCTTACTGCGGCTACTGCCTGCTCTAGCAGGGGATTAGAACAGGTAGACATGCGATCACTTTCCCCTCTGCAGCTCCCCAGACATTACAAATATTGTGTTGAGCTCCTGCTGACCTGCTCTTGAACCCGTGTCATTCAAAGGCAGTGCTTGTTTGTGTAGTATTTGCAATGGTCTTTTATGTTTTTAATGCCCTGTGCGTCTGGAAAGTAATTTTTTTGTGATTCTGTGTTTCCATTAGGGAGGGTGTATGGGTGTGTGTGTGTGTGTGTGTGTGTGTGATTGTGTATATGTGTGGTTGTGTGTGTGTGGTTGTGTATCTGTGGTTGTGTGTGTGGTTGTGTGTGTGTGTGGTTATGTATGTGTGGTTGTTTGTGTGTGTGGTTGTGTATGTGTGGTTGTGTGTGGGGGTGTGATAGTGTGTGTGTGGTCGTGTGTGTGTATATGTGGTGTTGTTGTGTGTGTGTAGTTGTGTGTGGTTGTGTGTGTGTGGTTGTGTGTGTGTGGTTATGTATGTGTGGTTGTTTGTGTGTGTGGTTGTGTATGTATGGTTGTGTGTGGGGGTGTGATAGTGTGTGTGTGTGGTTATGTGTGTGTGTATATGTGTGTGTTGTATGTATGTGTGTGGTTGTGTGTGTGTAGTTGTGTGTGTGTATACACATACATACCCATATGCACAAATCGTACGAAAAGCATGAACTAGTGAAAACAATATGAATATAAAATATAAATGTAGTAGAATGTAATCTTACACTCGAGCCACATGTGTATTTTATATTTTAGAGTAGCCATGTTGAGAGTAAAAATGAAAAAGGTGACATCAACTTTAGTAATACGCTATTTAACTCAAGATAAACAGATAAGCATTTTAAGTCATAAGCAGAGGGTATTGATAATTATCTGTGAGTTATTAGTTACCCCTACTTTTCTACTGTCTTCGAAATCTTTGAGAACTATAAATAAACAGCCCACTCAAATTTCTAACAGCTACATGCGGTTACTGGCTGCCTTAACAGTGGAAATGTCCCTGTGATCTAAAAACTTACTTTGAAATCAATCTTTAGGTAGAGTATCTGGGATCCTAGCCAAATCCTGTTTTTCCTCTTTTTTCCCCCTTTAATCTCCTTTATTATAACTTCCATTTTAACACAGTGGTCTTTTCTTGACAAATTAACTTCATTGTAGACAGCTCTTCTCCAATCACATTGATCCTCTGAACTTAAACACAAGCTTATTTGGTGGTTCACTTAACCCTACACCCTCCATTTTCCAGAGTCTGCTTTGGAGGAATTTCAGGGTGTTACTCACACTCAAGTGGAAGCTGAATGCATTAATTATTAAACCACGAGGCCATCCTAGCTTCCATACTATTCCATGGGATGTATACTTTCTTGACTTAATTGAAAATACATTTAAAAAAACCCTTTTATTTAAAAGTATTGAACATTTAGAATCTAACTTTAAGCTAGTTTTTGTTGTATTTAGAATAAGGAGCCAGCGGGCTTTCAGGTGGTAGAAAAGCATGGGAGGGCTATCTTGTACAAGCACAGGTTTCCCTGAACCCTCTAAATGATTTGCCCTTTGCCCATAAATCCTTTGCCACGGTCAACACAAAGCCGTGTATTGATTTACCAGCAAACCGTCTTGTCATCTCGGGGCTCACGTCCTCTGACCTTTTATTTGTTCCTGTAAAATTATGGTGTATCTCAAACTTCTTTTCTAATAGGCCCTTTAAACTTCAAAAGGCCATGGACTTCTGTGGGAATACATTAAACAGTTTGGTAAACCAGAAAAGGGAGCTATCAAAAAGGGAAAAAAAAAATGCCAACAGTTAAAGGTCAGAAAAGCTCTGTGTCCAAAATACAAATGCTATTACGAGAAAGGGACTTAGAGAGAAGGCCCAAGTGTAGTTTCATCTCAACCTGATTTAGCTTGAGTGTTCTTGGTACAGTCTTTTAACTATGGATTTTAATTCATGGCAGCTCACTGGCTGACCGTGAGTTTTAAAATGGTTTTATTTCTGAGTGAAGTACAGGAAGTGTAAATAGAGCAACTTAAACATGCATCTAGATGGGGGTGGACACAATTTATTCCCCTCAATACCAGTATTGGAATAATGTGATTTTGCTTACATTTATAGTCTTTTGTGTAAAACATCACACACACACACACACACACACACACACACACACACACACACACCTCACAGATTCTAATGAGTTAAGATTCAATAGCTGGAATCTTAAAAAATAATATGTAGAATCTCTATTACAACTATTGTTCGACTTCTCTCATATTCCTACCTCCAATGAACTTCAACTTTAGGATGCTGCCAGACACCTGACATCTTCCTGCTGAGGGCATATTTTTCTCCCTGGGCAAAGAATCTTCTTGAAGATTGTTTTCTGGAATTGCCTTTTGTTTAGGTCTCTCTATAAAATTGAAGAAGAATTAGCTTTGAATTTGTGTGTCCTTTGTTCCAGGATCATCACATTGCCTTCGTTTAACTTGTGCAGAGATATATTATTATTAAAGGACACTTGCTCAGAGACATTTTCAGCTAGTAAGTACTTGTTCCAGGTGATGGCAAAGTGCTGGGTTTTTTGTTTGTTTGGTGTGTGTGTGTGTGTGTGTGTGTGTGTGTGTGTGTGTGTGAGAGAGAGAGAGAGAGAGAGAGAGAGAGAGAGAGAGAGAGAGAGAGAGAGAGAGAGAGAGAGAGAGAAATAACAACTAAATAGTGAAAGACCCAAGATCTCTGACAAGGAAGAGTACAAAGAGTATTTGTCAAGTATGCATTCACACTCAGCCTTGTTGGTGAGTTTTAGTCCCGGAGTCGGTGAGTTGATTTTAAGTCTAAAAATCAGTTGAATAAAACATTCTTATGGTTCCATATTCCAACCTTTATAAGCATTACACAGTCAAAGTCTACACACCTGTAGTTTTTACTGGAAACCCTTTAATTACTAGATTATAAAACCCTTCCTGAGATCATTTTAAGCACATGATATAACTGCTTGCTCATTGTACAATATTGGCAATATGTTATACATATGGATATTTTATACATATTATAGTAGAACCATTCTCATTCCTTACTGAAGCTGGATAGTATTCACCTTAATACAACCCACTTGGCCTAGTTCCTGCTTTGTGAATAGTTAATGGTTTCCTGTCCCTTTAAAATATATTTATATATTTATTCTCTTCTCTTCCTCTCTCTCTCTCTCCTCTCTTTCTCCCCCCCTCCCTCTCCTTCTCTTTCTGTGCAGATACACATGTGTACATTCACGTGCATGTATCACTACTCAAATGACAAGGTCAGAGGACAACCTAAGAGATGTTTCTCTCCTTCCACCACGTGGGGTTCAGACATTTAACTCAGGGCCTTAGGTTTAGTGATATTTACCAGTTCAGACATCACCCTATGGTCCCTTTAATGTGCCAAATACTAATACTGAGGATAATTATTTTTTTATAACTTTGCAAAATTATGAATAGGATAAATTCATAGCATTAAATAATAAGTTAAAAATTATACATGCCAGGCCAGAGAGATGGTAAAGGTGCTTGAGGCTAACACCAAGTCTTGGAATCTGAGTTTGATTCCTCAGAAGCAGAACTGATTCCTATAAGTTATGCTTTGACTTGCTTGTGTGACCTTGGCAAGCACCTCCCCCCAAATGAATAAATGTATAATACATATATATGTATATATGAACCTGTAACTTTGTTAGCGATTGACAGGGTTTCTTTTCAGTTGTTAGGAGAATTGCTGTCCCATCAACAATGGGAGATAATTTATATTTTTCTGAAAACTTCACTATTGTAAAATTTTCAAATGTTGAACCTTTGCCCCTGGGAATTTCAGGGCAGTTTTAATTTGAATTTCTTTTATTATAAGGATGTGAGTATCATTTGTGTTCTTTACTATCCATTGGAGTTGGCGCGCACATGTTTAAACCACTCAGTGACATATTCTTCTAAGCTTCCATGGAAATTCGTTTTCTTATTGATTGCATGAGTTCTTTATATATTAGGAAATTAGATGTTGTCTGTAATATACTATAAGGCTTATAAATTTCCCCAGTTTGACATTTTTCATTTCATCTTTTTTGTGCCATTTTTCTTTGACTTTTTTTTCAGCCCAGAAAATTAGAATGCACGTGATTAACTTTATTGATTTTTTTTCTTTTTTAACATTCATTGCTCTGGCTTTTGTGACATTTTTAGAAAGGCTTTTCCTATGCCAAGGTCATACATTAGTTTTCTCATCATTATTTCCACTCCATTTATGGTCAGAATCAGGTAATTGCATCAAGTCAGCTGTCAATAATTCTGGCCATGGTAATTACTTTGCTGATTAAGCTTGGCAGGCTCACCATAGAGACCTTGCACTTGGTCTGATTAAGTAGGACTTGGCTTATGTATGCCCAAGGACCCAGCCCCTACACTTGACTGCATCTCCTTTCAGCCTCAAGGGTTCAGTAGTAAGAAATGATTTAATTTCAAGGCCTGCTGGGAAGTTAAGTGAATATCAGTTTTCCCTTATACCTATCTGTGTTTACATTTGCTCGCTTGGATAGTCAAGGGTTATGGATAATTTTGTTTCCTTATCATTTGTATTTATCCACAGTTAACCTGAAAAGTTGAAGTTGGTTGTGTATTATTGGCACATGTTGTTTTATTAATAGATAACATTGCCTTTTTGGTATTGTACATACTAACTACAATATGTAATTCACTTTTGGTGAGTTTGATCTTTAAATACTGTAGCTTATTTTGATTGCATGAACATAATCACACTTGGCTTTCTGTATCAACTTGAGGTTTGGTTTTCCTTCAAGAAATTGTTCTGATCACATTACTATGAAGAGATCATAGTTGAATGATCTTCAGCAAATGTGACCTCATGTCATGCTTTTCTCATCTTTGAAATGTGGGTAATGTCTAGTCATCTCAGAAATGGTTGGTAGGGATGAATGAATTAAGTAAAACCTGTTTTATGATTAACATACTACATTGGTGATTTTTATATCAATAGTGGTGTTCAAATTGTGAAATCTAGATACAGACAATTTAATAGAGAATAAATGTAAGTGGAAGGCTGGGTATAATCTATAGACTGTTTCATAAAAATGTACATACAGTCTTGGTCACTTTTAGATATCATCTATATCACCATATAACATCATTGTTTTAAACTCCTGAGATCATATCCCTTTCTTCTGGATGATCAGGACAGCTGAACATCTAATCCATTCATTTTGACCTCATTGTGATTGAAACAGCTGAATCCATCCTACAGTGATTTGCCTTTGATCACGATGACAGCCAAAATGAAAGCATTGGCCATGCTATCTAAAGTCCATTCATTTTGGAAATAACTTTTGACAGGTAAGACATAGCTCCCTATTCCTCCATGGTACAACACTGATGTCTCATGTGGCTTCTGGTAGCATATTCATCATTTAGCTAATACACTTCTGTTATCATTTGTTCCCTGTTATCTCTCTAAATGTAAACAGGTGATTCATGGGGGTCATTTATTCCGAGCCACTGCACAGGGCTAAGAAGCAGCAGAGGAGGCCTCAGTGTGCGCTTTCCTCGCCACTGGCTGGGATCTAAGATAATTCAGAGAAGAGCCAAGTGAAGCCTACAGAAAGACAGTTTTCGTGTGCTTATAAAATCTATCATTTTTGAGTTCATGACTATTTAATGTGAATTACTTAGGATTAAAGCTTATAAATGATGAACTTGAACTTGTTTTTAGTGAAGGGGTATGTGAAAATTGTAAAAGCATTTGTTTTAGGACATTGTTTAAAATAAATATCACTGCCTTTATCTATACTAGCAAATATTTTTCCTTCAATTATGGTGCTTCATTAATATGTGATAAAAGGTTACCTAGTCCAAACCATCAAAAGTTCCACTTGTAGGGTGACCACCAATATATATAAATATATATATGAGTATATATGAAATATAATGCATTTTTAAATTAACACATAAGATCAGATGGTCCAAATTCTAGTTACCACACTAATGTGTAGAATAGTGGGCTGTAATGGAATGTGGTGACTCAGCATTTTATTCTTTGAGATCAACTCCAGAATTAATGCTTCACGATAAATTCGGGTCATAGATTCTCAGCTAAGAGTGAGAAGGAAGCAGCTACATGGGGTCTCAGGCTATCTAAATGAATGATTTTTATAATTTTTTTTATCAAACAGTATCATTGTTAGAAACAGTTTTAAACAACAACAACAAACAGACAGGGCACTAACCCATAGTGACTGACATTTAAAAATTCTGTTTCAATCCTAGGAATTCCAGGAATGTCTATACAAGGGAGCCTGGGTTTTCTGTCTTGGGTTATCTCTTTTTGAGTAAAGATTTATGTCTACATAGCAGATTGGAAAATATTGAGAAGCTTCATAAGTAGTAGAATCAAATCATAAGCCATAAAGAGGAGAGCTAGACAAGATTGTTAGTCATGTATTGATCTTTAAATGCATATAGTCTGTGATCTCTTATCAACGTGATCTTTAATTATGATGGGCAGGTTGATGTTTTTGTTGTGATTATTTTCATAGTTTCTGCTATTTATTGAATCACTGAAGCAGGGTATAGCAGGATGAACTTGTAAGTTCTTATCTGCATGAATTAAACTTTTAAAAAGTCTAAATTGAACCTTAGATGTTAATAATATATTTCCTACAGTGGGGTCATAGGAGTATCTTTACATATATAAATGTCTTTAGCACACTAAAACTCTACTGTTACTAGGAATTTTAATATAACTTTTAAAGATAGAAATGTGTTCAAAATGAAAAATATTTACAGAATTGGAATATTAATATTCAACTAAAATGTAGGATTACTTGTCATATTTATAATACAAATTATTTCATTATATGACATGGTTTTTCCATATATCCATCTGGTATATGATGTTGATCTTTAAATGGTGAACATAGATGTTTTTCCTCATTTGGTTCTTCATACCTCTTTAAATGATTAAATTTCTTCACTTACAGTATATAAAGATGAAGTTTCTTCCTTTTCAGTTTTAATAAACAGTGTTATAAAGATCTCTAGTCATTTTCTTGGCTCTCCTATGGCATAGCTTTGTTTCTTTGCCTACAACACCAAGCTTTTATTGTTGCCATAGCATTTTCTCCATTTATTTAATTTGAATTCTTAATTTATACTGCTACAGAGTTTCAGCCACTTCAGGTTGTCACAACTGAGATAAACCAAAGATTTTTACACCTAAAGCAAAAAATTGATTCTTTTCATTTATTTCCATTTTATACACTTAACATATTCTTTTCCTGTCTGATTGCATTGGATAGCAGATTCACAATAGCACAACAGGAAAACATTTGATTACTTTTAGAATTCATTAATTCTGCCTTACTATTCCATATTATATTTGATAAAAGACAACTACTTGAGGAAGATTGAGCAGTGGCTCTTGTTTCCTTCACTAATGTTGTATTAACCAGATTATATGTTCAACAGGTCAGAGAATATTTAGGCAGATTCTCAGTTTAGGAATTTTCATCTATGTGTCTACCTTCTAATTTAGTAAAGTTGCCCACCCTTTTTCTTTACTCAGCTTTTGTATTTTATTTGGGGTTTCTTAGCACAGACTTTGTAAACGTAACACAAAACATAATATGGTTAAATGTTTTAAAATTGGGAATGACTTTTATATACCTATGTTTATTATTTTACTTTTTTCTGTATCATGAACTAGTACTGTTAATCTATCTGTAACTAGCATTCCTTCTTTATGTCTATTTCAATTTTTTAAATATAAGTGCTTTAACTATCCAATTAGAATATGTTTAGGTTTAGGCCTTAAGGTGTGGTAGATATCTTAGTAACCCTCAACAGGTCAGCAGAAAGCTATGGCTGCCGTAGTGCGTGCGTGCGTGCGTGTGTGTGTGTGTGTGTGTGTGTGTGTGTGTGTATTATTTTATGTTACAATAGATGTTTATATACTTTCCTTTTATTTTCAAATCAAAATTATCTTAACAGTCTCTAGGCTTGAGCACTGTAATCTACAAAATTGTTATTCTAACAATATTCTGCTTTCTGACTGCTTACATCTCCATTTTATGGAAGAAGAAGTTAGTCTTGGAGGAATATAGTGCTTTCCTTTTCAACCATGCAGTCCACTTTTCCCCCTAAAACAAGTATTTAGATTTTTCATCAACAAGTGGAGATTTAACTTCATTTTTGACCTACGTTCATCTGAAAAGTGACTTGTCTCATCCCAGTCAATGAACTGCTCCAGGGTAACCTTTCCATGAAAACTACAGGATATGAGTGTTTTATGAAGGAATTTGTAATTACTAAAATTTAAAAAAGCTTCCCATTTTATAAAGGTATTTCTGAGCACTGCTTTACAGATATGTGCTATTAAATATTCACCGAGATTTAAGATTAATTGGATTAGGCAACATTATTCAAATTAAATATTTTATGTTTTTCTCTTAGTAGAAGTCTACATCACTAATTTCTCTATAATAAATTTGGCACAACCCAGTTGGAACTATTCAATTCCAAATTGAAAGAAATAAGAGTAATGTAATTTAAATTTTTCTTTTAAATGCTTTAAAGTCTTAAGACACAGTCAGAAAAATGTCATCTCTAAGAGTCTAATTAGACTTTCCCTTTTGTATGTTAGGAATCATTTTAGTTAAACCCTGAATATATAACTATGGTTTTAAAAATGTTTAATTTGGCTGTCTTACTTCATTGAGGTGTAGAAGATTAATCTAACAGTTAGAGATACAATGAAAAATGTGTTTCACAGTCGATTAAATGTGCAGATTTATAATTTGTAAGTTCACATAGTTCCTTAGACATATTGTCTGCACAGAACTGTACGAGTGTATCACTTCCCCGCAGTATTTCTTTTCCTAGAAATTACTCTTTGTAATACAGTCATAAGTACTCCCTGTAGGAAACTTATCAGACAGTATTGTACTATGAAAAAAAATAGGCTACTGTGTCACAGAACATCTTTATTCCTTTGATTTGGAGGCATTAATAATGCTGTTTATAAACCCATGACACAGAATGACTGTCTTAAAAATGTCATGTTCCAGTGTCCTGTCTGCAAAGTTATAAATGACATCTGACTACTTATACTGGAACGTGTTTATCGTGGTGTTTTCTGGGGATAATTCCCTTTTGTATTGATTGCCCTTTGTTCCATCTAGAAGGCAGATGAAGGCAACATTTGGAGAATCTTATTAAATTCATAATTTGTGATGGTATTACTCACAGAGAAAGAAAAATTCAGTTCATTCACATGTAGGGCTTCGGGGGGGTGCTTCTAATGGAGCCTTCTGTTGTATGAAAAATGAAAAATCTAGATGACAGAAACATCTGTTTAGTGTAGAGTAGACTTTGATTCATCTTGTGGCATCATTCTGTTACAATAGCCTTTTTGAAAAGAAGTGGAAAATCTCATTGGTAAAACCCCTGTATTGTTTTTAAAGGGATTTTGGGAGACAACAAATTTATGCTAGTTTCTAATTGCAAACTATTAAGGACACAAAACTTTATGTTTTAAGAATAAATATTTATTTTCATAATTAGGTTGAAGGAAGGAAATCTTATTCAGGACTAATACTTCACAAAAGTGATGATAATATTCCAAAAATATTCTTTAATATAAAAAAGCCATCTTTTCGAGGTCAAAACTAAAATTTTACAAAACTAATTCATTACTTCAGTTTGAAAACGAGGTCAGTCTATTGGGTCAGCTTGGTTACATGGTTCCTAGATAGTCTTTCATGGCCAGAAAAGGAAGGTGGTGACCAGATTGTGTAGCCCTTGCCTTTAAATGTTTCCAAGAAATTAGCTTCTCTCTAGTTAGTAGTGCTTTGATCATCAGAAAATTTAAGCACCCAGATGATGAATAAACACTAAGGGATCCAGCTGTGGATGCTGGAGATGCTTTTCAGTGATGAAATATAAAAACTCAACACATTGTCATGTTCTTCTCTACATTTTGCTGCCTAATCTAGTTGCTCCCCCGCCTGCTTATAAAGCCCTCACTCCATCAACTTATTCCTTCTGTCTTCTTTGATTTGAAGTGTTTGAAGTTATGATATTTTAGGTTTTTTTTTCTTTTCTTTTTATTTTTTTTTTTTTAAATTTTTGAGACAGGATCTACCCAAGTTTTACAGGCTAGCCTTTAACTCATTCTCTAGAAGACTTGAACTTGCCATTTTCTTGCCTCAGCTTCAAGCCTGAGTCAGCAGGACCTTCTGATTATAGTTCATTGAGGCATAGTCTTGATGCATAGCCGAGGCTGCCCTCGAACTCACTGTGTAGCCCAGCCTGGTTCCCGTCTTGCAATCCTCCTGCCCCAGCTTCCCAACTGCTGCAGTTATAGCCATGCAGTAGCATCCTGAACTAATGTTCCCTCTTTGACCATTGTCCTTAAGAAGTACCTCCTCGCAGGTCTTCCTCACTCCATCTCCCATACCTCTAAATGACTCACGTTACTGCTCTTTGCTTCAAGATTACTAAATAAAAGCGCTCCAGTTACTGAATTGCTACCCAGTGTGGAGTAGTGTATCTTGCTTTTAGCACTGTGTTTGGATATAGTGCCGCTTAATAAAAATGTGTTGAATGAGGGCATGAAAGAAGCAATGAGTGAAGGGGTTGTCTGTCTGCAAGCAGAACTGTTTAGCAGCAGGATACAGATGACAAGTAGGTCATGGTTAGCCCTCTTCTGAGTACGAGAGTCTCCAGAGCTCGGTAATTTGGGCTTCAGTCTGCTTTAGGGATAGAGCATATGCGTGCACCTGCATAAATATCGGTGTTTATCCAAATGAACAAAGGATGGGTCAAAGAAAAATATTTTGAGTTTAGAAAAGAAAACGGCAGTGGAGAAAGGTTAACAAGGAGGACCTGAAATTTAAGATATAACTAACATTTAATTATCATCGTTGAGCTATTGAATTATCATCATTGAGCTATTTCAAATGAATAGAAAGATGAAGGAGAGTCAGTGAGTAATTTTTTTTGGACAAATTAAAACAACCTCACAGATGGAAACCAAATTAATAATGTTAACCCCCAGGTAACTAAGTTTTCCCAGTATTTTACCAACATTTATTTATTGTCCCTTTTAACTGAATACTTTTACATCTAGCATTCATTTGCAGTGAATGATTTTAAGTAGTGAGTCACATGGTGAATACCATCTCAGCATTTTCGAGCAGGCGGGGTGCTCCATCGACTCTGCATACTGTGGAAATTAACATCTGCTCAGTGTGTTTCACTGGCTGTCTTACAAACACAGTATAGCGAAACTGAGAAATAGGACAATTTAGATAAACTTCCCTAATCTGTCTTTAAGATGCAGTTTATATTCAAACTAAGTACCAAACAGAAACCAGTTGCTGGCCTTTGGATCTCGAATGTCTCCCAAAGCCCATGTTTCTGACAACTTGGTCTTTCGCTTGGCAGTACTGGAAAGATGGTAGAAATGTACAAGAGGTAGGGTCTTGTGAGTGGCTTTAGGCAATTGGGTCCCGGCCCTGGAGACAGTTATGAGAAGCCCACTCTCTTTCTCCTATTGCTCATGGCTCCATGGTGCCGTCTTTGTTCCACTCTGTACAGCCTTTTGCAGTTTGCTCCCTTGTCACAGACCTGTAGAACAAGGCTGATTATGAACTCGCCAAACCGTGATCCAATGCTAACTCTGATGTGATTGCCACTGTTATTGGTAATGATGATGGAGAATTGACACAGTGTTATTTGGAGGATGTTTTGATTTGCCTATGAATTTGTATATTTATGAAAGAGTTGTTGTCTGTTCTCGTCATCGTGTGCATGTGTGCAAGTCAGAAGACAAGCTTGTAGACTCACTTCTCTCCTTCCCCTTCACTGTGGGTCCTTGGGATTGAACTCTGGTCTCCAGGGTTGCACAGCAAGTTACGCAGGTGCCATCTAGGCCGCTCCCAGTGCCTTTGTGTGTGTGTTAACAGGGTTTCTTTGTGTTGCCTTGGCTATCCTCGAACTGGCTCTAGAGACCAGGCTGGGCTTGAACTCACAGGGATCTGCCTGCCTCTGACTCTCAAATGCAGGCATTAAAGGCATGTGCCACCCCACCCCTGCTGGGCTCCCTATTACCATTTTAAAGACAGGTCAGTTTTGCTTTGTGGATTAGTTAATCTGAATAAGTACTTTGTTTAGAATTAATTTTTTCTTTTGTGTCTGAAAAGTACTTTGTCTGTTGGTGAATATGCTTTGAAAATCCAAAGTTCCCAAAGCAAGAGTTGGGTAGAGGGTGGATGATCATCAGTCTATATACCAGTCACAGTCTAAATAGATTTTTTTTTTTTTTTATATTCAGGAATACTTGTGACAGAAATTCACAAGGGCTAAGTTTCTGCCCGTTCTGCCTCTATTAAAAAGCAGAATGACCTAAGGGGTCATTTCATTCTGGCCTTTATTTTTAAATCTGAAATTGTGGACAATGGCTCTGAAGATGTCTTCAGTACAGTAGCATGCAAACTTCATCTGTATTACGGTAGGAAGAAATATGGTCGGCAACATCATGACAGCACCACTTAAGAAAGAAGTCTTCTGGGAATGGTAGTCAGCCTTGTTTTCTTACGATCTGGTGCTGAGAACTGTGAGGTTGAACCTTTTACCAATTTAACATGGTCCAGAGGGAAGAAGTGATACCTACAAGGGAATAGGGCCAGGCGTCTGAGTCTACTTTTAGCCAATCTGAGTGGATCTTTTCATTCCTGACTTAGGAAAAATAATTATTAATTAATTATATTCATTGGTATTTTCATGCATCTGTACAGTGGATTCCAATTCCTTTGACCTCCCACCTCAGACAGTCCCCACTTCTCCCTACCTTCCTGTTTTGTTTTGCCCTGTGATGGATTTTTAAAGGAAAGGGCATGATCAACAAACGTGTCCAGGCTTGGGTTTGCGTACCTTCGTTTTATACAGCCACACTATGCCTATATAAAATAAGTAGTAGAACTCTATAAAACTTAAGCACAAGTTGGTACTCATTCATCCTGACCAACTTCTCTGTTAATTATTTTTTGAATTTTCTTTTATTTTTAGAAACTTTATTAGTGGTGTGGGGGTGCACATGCCACAGCATGCATGTGGAGATCAGAGTATAATTTTATGAGGTTGGGTCACTCCTTCAGCCTTTCTATGGGTTCTGGGAACGGATCTCAGGTTGTCAGGTTTTTACAGCAAATACCTTTAAGTGATGAGGCACCTTAGTAGCCCCTGTTGATGTGTTTCTAGAGGCCCAGGGAAAGGATAACATTTAAACACTCCAGTGGGGAAATATATTTATTTCCATCGTGGAATATGCTTATATGACCATGTCTTTATATCCACCTGGACACAAATAACACAGACAATTTCTCTAGCACATCACTTCTTAGAGGGGAGTTAGGACTCTTACCTAACAACACTTTTCTCTCACGAGGGAGCTCTAAAGTCTTCAAGAGTGGAAACGCACATTTTTGGTAGGGGCCACCCTAGGGAAAACATGAGAGACAAAGATCATTAGCCCTTGATGAAATGGCCGTGTTCTTGCCTCATGTTCTCTGGGAGAGATGAACTCTATACACACATGGTCAAGTTCTTATTATGTACCAAACAGATATTTTCAGTTCTGACAAATAGGAATAAAAGGCTGGAAAGATGGCTCAGTAAATAAACTGATTGCCATGAACGCAGGAGGACTCCAGTTCAGTCCACATAAAAAGTCAGATGTGGCCCCCCGCATCTGTAACCTGGTGCAGGGGGGTGGAGACAGAGGATTCCTGGAGCTTGCTCGGCAGCCAGTCTAGCCAAAAATAACAAGCTCCATGTAGAGTGGAGTGATTCATTCTCAAAACATAAAGTAGCAAGTGATTAGCCTCCACAGGCACGTTCATGGACATGCATGCCCTGTCTCTTGCACCAAACACACACATTTACACATGCGTACAACATACACATACACACACACACACACACACACACACACACACACACACACACACAGAGAGAGAGAGAGAGAGAGAGAGAGAGAGAGAGAGAGAGAGAGAGAGAGAGAGAGAGATCTAAGCTCAAGGCTACAGAGCTACTTTTGACATGTCCTCATATTGTGAATGATTCCACGAATAGAGATGGGGAAAAAATCAATGAAATTTAATGAGTGTACACTGCTCTAATATATTTGGGTATCCAGAAATATTAGAATTCTATTTGTTTTCTGAAAGTCACTGTCATGACTGCAGTATTTTTTTGAGGAAAATGAAAAAAGAACAGTTTCTTTTTGTTTTATTCCCTCCTTATGGAGGACTAGCTCTGTTTCAGACATTGGGCCTGTTTTATTTAGAAAGTGAATCCTACAATGTAATTACACAGCTTTAAATAGGTTAATGGATTAAATAATGCTCCAGATGGAAAGTAACTACTACATCACAAGATGTAGTATTTTTTTTTTTTTTTTTTTTTTACTGCTAAATACTGCTAAAACACTGGATTCCTTTTTATTTTATTTTTTTTTTTTTTTTGGTTTTTGGCTTTTTTTGGTTTTTGGAGACAGGGTTTCTCTGTGTAGCTTTGCGCCTTTCCTAGAACTCACTTGGTAGCCCAGCCTGGCCTCGAACTCACAGAGATCCACCTGGCTCTGCCTCCCGAGTGCTGAGATAAAAGGCGTGTGCCACCACCGCCCGGCAAACACTGGATTCTTATGTCTGTCCATTGAGCAATCCCTTATCCTTCCCCTGGTCGCAAACCACTGAGCTTTTGTGTTATCAAACTTTGCTTAATGTTATTCTGCGATCAGCTAAGTGGCTCCTGGAGACACATTCCACATTATTTTTATCATAAAAGGCTTATTTTGGGAATATATAAAAATTATTTCTGTGTAATATCTGAGTATGAAACTAGCAAAGGGCTTGACTTATACCGGAGAATATGTATATTTTTGGCTCAATGTTGTGTTTGATCAAGAACTTTCTCACTGCGAAGGCAACTATCACAGGGGGGAAAAAGAAAGAAAAAGATTCTCAGTGGTTTCTGACAATGGTTCTCTGCTGAACATGCTCTGTAACCTTTGTCGAAGGACAGGCAACACCTTGCTTGTCTAAAAAGTGAGGAACATAGAATAATCTCAGATTCCTTAAAAGTTACACCATGTATTCCATACACAAATATTGGAACTCATAAGGGAGCACACTAAGGAATTAAAAAACAGTGCGTTTTCCTCATCGTCAGATTCATACGTGGTCATTATTTTCTCCTTTTCATGATGGAATCGTTTGTTTTAGGGTGTGATAGCAGGGAGCTTGTATAGCAGTCCTCATTCTTATGCTTGGATACATACAGCGCTTCCCTAGGTCATTAAGCACGCACATTGAAATGAAGACTGCAGTCGTAAATTGATGTGTTCCCGGCATGCAGTCTGTTCCACTCACCACCTCTTGCCCTATTGGAAATACTCATGAGCTTGTTTAAAAACCATTCCTCGGACAAGACTTAACTACATTCCGGAGGACCAGTGGACAGACGTAAATTGTACATTGTAAACTGTAAGTAAAATTGATGTTGTAGTCAGGCATCATTTCAGCAGTTGGATAGGCTAACTTGTTTTCCAGCCTCCCATACTGAACCTTTGTTGCTTCTACAAAGGTGAGTGGACCTGGCTACAAAGTTGGGTTTTATTTAGACGTTTAGATGATTGCATCAAAATGGTAAGACTTCTAGTTGCATATGATGGTTGATATTTTGTGTCTACTTGGGTATGCAACTATATGTAGATATTTAGTAAACCTGAATGTCATGATTGCTGTGGAAGTATTTTTAATTAGATTAGTGTTTAAATCAGTATATATAAATTAAAAAGCACATACTTCAAATGGCTGGAGTTCTTATAGGAAGAGAGAACTTTCTTCTGGGTATTAATTACATATTAGTTCTTCTGGGATCTCCAACTTGCTAGTGCATAGGACCATATTGTGCAGACTACAGTGTTATTCCATTATAACATGAGCCAATTCCTTAAAGGGAATTTTTCATCTATTTCTTTCTACACACACACACACACACACACACACACACACACACACACACACACTACACAATCCCCCCCATGCCATTTTAGAGTGCACTGGAAAGAAATGATAAAAAAATAAAATTTGTGAAGTACAGCCGTCACTCCATATTGACAGGTTCTACATGGCAGCATTCAGATACTTCTGAAAGGAAAAAAAAATATTTTGTGTGAAAATCAAATTTTCACTGAAAATGTACAAGCATTCTATCTTCATCACTATTTCCCCAACAATTCAGTAACCATTTCTATAGCATTTAGATAGTACTAGGGATTATGAGTAACCTTGAAAGGCTTTAAAATATATGGAAGGATATATTTCATCATAGGCTAAAATACTGTCACTTTCTCTTTCTTTTGGTTTTTCGAGATAGGGTTTCTCTGTGTAGCTTTGGAGCCTTTCCTGGAACTCATCTTTAGCCCAGGCTGGCCTCAAACTCACAGAAGTCCACCTGCCTCTGCCTCCCGAGTGCTGGGATTAAAGGCGTGTGCCACCACCGCCCGGCTCTGTGTCATTTTTTTAATGGGATTTCAGCATGTTAATTATTTGCTATCTGTTGATGGAGTCATAGAATGAATGCACCAGAGCTACCAATAGTAAGATGGCTGTTGTAGGAAGGATATGAACACCCACCCATTATTTGAACTTAGCTTTGTCTCTAAATTGGGGCTTCAAGTTTTTTACTTATTCAAGAGATCACACTGCATCTGTTACATTTAACTTTGTTTATTGTATGGTATAAATCAATATGGTATGGCTCCAAAGATAGCCTTCACTGTACTTAAGATAAATCTTAATAGATTCATGTGTAGCAATATATACTATCCGCGAAAACTAAAACAGGAACAAGGTTCTTATTTCATTTTACTGTTTAAACACAGAATTTGGTATTTTTTCTCCCATATTTATGTTTTGATACGTCTTAAATTGAAGCTTTCAAGAGAAATTAAGATGAACTAGAATTACACTGGAGAATGATATGCATGGCCAGTATCAAGATTTAGTTTTGCTTTTCCCCTTTTATTTTTGTGTGACTGAAATAAAATGTAAGTATGTAT
The DNA here is from genome assembly GCF_949786415.1 of Peromyscus eremicus. Taxonomy (NCBI): domain Eukaryota; kingdom Metazoa; phylum Chordata; class Mammalia; order Rodentia; family Cricetidae; genus Peromyscus; species Peromyscus eremicus. The sequence goes on along the minus strand of NC_081428.1, from coordinate 24,391,152 downwards.
ACATATGTATATTCACAGTCACAGTTTAAAATAACTACAGAAACATTGCTGCCCAGGGAAACAGGACCTTTGCCAAATTTAAAATGACAGTTGCCATGCTAATAGCCTTAGCTGATACGTGGAAGTAAATTCATGAGAAAAAGAGCCATCTCAGTGTGTCCACATACACGGTGTGAATGTGTAGGTTTTTATAAGAGGTGACTATATTGCTTGGGAACATTGATGATTATGATGAACTTCAATGGCTAAAGCAAGGATTGGCTACTGGAGACAGCTCAGTCTATAACCTTTGCCCTCCATCTTCCATAGCAACTCTTGAATTCATTCGGTAGATAATTTTGTCTCTGAAGAACATGTTTCTGAACAGCCTTGATGATCAAGTTCAACTCTTACATACCAACAGTGATGTTAGTGAAGGACATACTTATAATCCATCTTACATAGAGCATGTTACGTGTTTATGCCTCTCTAGTTGATCTCCAGACAAGTCAAGCTTTCCCAGAGTTCCTTTTTGTTTGTTTGTTTGTTTTTGTTAGTTTTAAAGACAACGTTTCACTATGTAGCCCTGGCTGTCCTAGAACTAGCTTTGTAGACCAGGCTGGTCTTGAACTCACAGAGATCTGCCTGCCTCTACCTCTGGAGTGCTGGGATCAAAGGCATGCACCACCACTGCCTGGCTCTCAGAGTTCTTAAAATGTACAAAGAATTACTTCTCAGTAACTATTAATTTTAAAATTCAAAACCATGATATGTTATGACTTCAAAATGAAGCAAATTACGAAGTTAAATCCATTTTTGAGAATGATGTTTCTGTTATGATTCAATAAACAGAACGTTCTTCTTAGCAATAATGTGCTACTTCGTATTAATTATCCCACAGAATGTGTTGTGCATTGTGCATTCATTGTGGGATTACATGAGATGAAAGAAGTGATGTTCAAACCCAAGCTAGTCCTTTTAGAGGCTGTTACTGAAGCTGAGATCTTTTATGTCAAATGATGTATTTCTGGGAAATTTAATTTTGCTCAGACAACTTCCTTAATGAATTGCAGCTGACTTCTGATTTACCAGGAAATAGAAACTGTGACAGTTCAGCAGCTACACTATAAAGTGGGTTGTGAGTAGTGTGTGCTGAGTTGATGATGTTTGGGTACACGAATTCACAGACATTATTATTTGGATGCCTTTTTCCAATAGGAACCACTGTTGAAGTGGTCTTGGTGGATACTTCCACTTTTTCAAAGTCAGCAGAAGCCATCATTCGTTTCATTTAATAAATGTCCCAAGGATGCTGCAGATTTAAGTACCTCAAGGAGACTGAAGAGTGTCAGCACATTTTATATGAAACGATTGGCCCTGGGAGAATATCTCCTTTGAAGTTGGCATCCACATCGGATTTACACAGAGCTACAGTCTCTTGAATTGGAAACAGAGATGACATGGAGGTAATTCAGTTTGTCAGGTAGGGTCTCTGTTAAACATCTTACGTGAAGAATGGCACCTATGGGTCCACGTACCCACTCTCTGTCTTCCTAATAGTGTGATTCAAGAAGCAGAAAAATCAACGGTACAAAATGTGTTTTTGCGTCTCTCTTTGCATTCTGGAAAAATGGATGCCTCCAGCTTTTCTAAATGCTGTCAGATTCATGAAAGACCCGTTTGGCTCTCTTCAAGCAGACTTCTGTTGGGGATAAAGTATTTCTAACCCCTCTTCATGTGTTTTGCTTCGGGATGCTTTCATTTTCTGTTAGAGTCCCACTAGTCTAAATCAAGGACTGTTTGATGAATACTATCATCTGGCCGGGGACCATTAGGCTTCAAGGCACATTTTCTGCTAACACTAGATGGGCCTGGCTTTCTTTGCATACTCCTGTTCTTACTATTGGGAGAGCCATTTTTAACTTTCAGAAATTCCTCTGTAATTCAGAATGGAACCTCTGTGATGCCAATTAGTTAAGCCTATGTGGTGTGTGCCTATTTTAAAACAATCATTTGTAACTAATTAATTCTGTAGACACTTGAGGAAGCTCATGCCTTGTGAGAATGGAAGCTTTAGATGGAGTTTAAGATGAGTGTTCCACGGGGGAAACGTTATTTCAAGGAAAGAAAATACATATGAGGGGGTGAAAAGTCGGGTGCAACATTTATGTGAAACGAATAATTTTGTGAAGGAAAAATGAGTCATCTCTGTGGTGATATTGTGTTCCCCAATACATTGTGCACCCTAATAAACTTATCAGAGAACAGAACAGCCACTAGATGTAGAGGCCAGAAAATGGTGGCACACACACGTTTAATCCTAGCATTCTGGAGGCAGAGATTCGTCTGGATCTCTGTGAGTTTAAAGCCACACTGGAAACAGCCAGGCATGGTGACTCACGCCTTTAATCCCAGGAAGTGATGGTATATAAGGAACCGTGAGGACAAGGAACTAGAGCCTGGTTAAGCTTTTAGGCTTTTAGCAGCAGTTCAGCTGAGATCCATTCAGATGAGGACTCAGAGGCTTCCAGTCTGAGAAAACAGGATCAGCTGAGGAACTGGCGAGGTGAAGCTGTGGCTGGGTCTCTAAGCTGTGGCAGAAGCATCAAGTATCAAGAAATAGGAGCAGCAATAGTGGTAAGGAAAAGAAAACCCATTAAGGAATATAAATATGTTGCTTAATAACAAAAATAATAATCATTATAGTTATTGCTACAGCTACATGGAAACACTTGCAGCTTGACTTAGTTCAATCTTATCCCAGTCAGGACCTTTATAATTCCTATTCGATGGATACAAATAATTTTTCACAGTCTAATTATCAATTATCAATAATGCACACAGTGAGATCAGGATTCTGCTCTCAGTTTGTTTGATTACATACCTTGTCTTATGCAAATTGAATTATCTCATGGCTTCTGACACATTCTCATTTCCATCATTATATACTGAAGTGCAAAATAGAATCTCAAGAAGATATTTTCCACTTAGGATTACCAGACTGTTTTGTTCAAAACCAGTTTACAATAAGCTTTCTGTCCTGAGGAAAATCACAAAGAGTGACTCCTTTTCAACTAGCATTTTCGTGATCACTTCATTGAGTGAGAGTCAACGAATGAACAAGTAGAGTCTCTTTCAGAGGATGGAAGGTCAAGATCATTTCTAATATATATTTCATGTCACAAACTGAACTAGTGTTCTCCAGTGATGTCCAGTGTTAAATTGTTATATCTTTATGGATTTCCCTTAGTCAATAAACCTCTTTGTTCCTCCAATAGCCCAGGTGCCATTCTCGGAATAAGCAACCGAAAACATAATCATTTCGAGTTCCTGCTCATGCAGCTCTGATGTAGTATGGCCTGAGTGAGCTCAGCACATCACATTTCTTACTAATGTCAGCAAATGATAACTGTAATGATCTTCTCTGTGCATGTATACATGCACTTTATACTGTTATGAAGTTAATGAAGAGACAAGTGAATAGTAGAAAATAGGAGTATACTTTCAATTTGGTATCCGGGGGAAGATAATGTCTAGGAAGTGACACGTATTAAGAAACAAAAACAGGAGCACATGGACTAGGGAAGTGTCATAGTTTGAATGTGATGTGTCTTGTGCAGGCTCTTATGATGAACCTTGGTCTCCACCTGGTAGCTCTGTATTGGAAGATTGCGGAGCCTTTGCTTTCCAAGGGGCCTAGCTAAAGGAAGTAGGTATGATCTGGGCGTGAGTCCTGTGGCTTAAAGTGTGATACCGTTTTCTGTCCTGATCCTCTTTCCTGGTCCACTGAGATGCGAGCAAGCATGTAGCACAAAGCTGCAGGCTGTCACGCCTGTTCTGCCATAATGGACTGAATTGACTCAAACCGTGAGCAGAAATAAACTCCACTCCTCCTAATGTCTCATCAGGCATTTGGCGGCCAGAGCAAGGTGAAAAATAATAGTATAGAGCCAGTGAGTAGCTGAAGAAGAAGATGTGCTGTCTAGAGGTAGGAAATAGCTTGCAAGTTCAGAGATGATGAGAGAAGCCTGCGGAGGTACCCTAGCTGCTTGAATACTTGTCCAGTGTGCACAAGGCCATAGATTCAAGTCCCCATATCACATAACCAAGCATGGAAGTGCATGCCAGTAATGCTAGCACAGGGACAGTGAAAGAAGGAAGATGTTCAAAGGTACCCTCAACCATGTCGTGAGTTCATTCAGCTTTGTTACATGAGATACTGTCCCCCACCCCCTTTTGCCAATCCAAAAATAAATTATAGTAGAGAATAATGTTGGCTGTTTCTGGGACTGAGGACAAGCTAACCCTCAGAAACTAATCTTGAAAATGTGCTTTTGCAGGTTGCGTGGCTTGTTTGATAAAGTAAAGGCATGGCAGTATTTCTGCAACTTAGTATCCCATGGATGATCATTACAGTTTCTTCAGCTGCTGGAGTTAACATGTTTGTTGTATTTGAGAAAATATTGGCCTGTTTTCTCATTTTTTCCATAGATCTTGGAGTTGTTACACACACACACACACACACACACACACACACACACACACACACACACGCATAAATGGGAACGTGAGTAATCTCATGTCTAGGTACTTTATATATGTTGTAAATATTCACCTGCCTAATGACAGATCATCAAAATGACATTGTCTGTATTTCTAGTGGCCAATTAGAAACACACTATGTAAGAAACAAAAGCATTGTAGAAATAAATGGAGACGTGGAGTCGAGAACATCTTAAGACCTGAAATTACATGAGAGAAGAAAGCCATCTTCAATTATTGTTATTATTTTAAAAGGTTTCCCCGTGACACAAAAGGCTGAATCTTCTCTACTGAAGACGAGGCAAAGGTAGCCTGGTGAAAACCAGCAGTGTTGGGGTTTTGCCTCTGGAATAAAAGGACTGGGTTGTTCCTAAAGAGCCATGAAGTCCAGAACTCTGGGATTTGTGGTGAAAGGATATTGAAAAAGAACAGAACATTTGGGTTCATGTTTCATGAAATAATTTGTGTGACAGAATAGGAAGGCAGTCTGAGGGAAAATTGACATAATTTTTTCCTAGGACTGGGAAAGGGCAGATAAATATGTCACTGTTCACAAACGGCCCATTGTACGTGAACAAAGTGTAGTCCGCTCAATTTTGTAAATATTAATTTTCAATCATTGGATGATATTTGTCTGCATGGCAGAGCATAAAAAGACATCTCTTCCTTTTCTTAACTTTCCCATTTTGATTTTGGGTAGTCCCTCAGCTGAACCAGAATGGTAGAGGCAGGTGATTTTGGACTTGAGAAATAATGATTCTTCAAGAGAAATGAAATTTGTGAGGCATAC